>NC_060193.1:57129041-57199041 GCF_021184085.1 Oncorhynchus gorbuscha
GTTTCCGGTCTGGGGCTGTCCAGCTCAATGTATCATTGTATATAAAGGTGTTTTCCAGTCTGGGGCTGTCCAGCTCAATGTATCATTGTATATAAAGGTGTTTCCAGTCTGGGGTGGGCAGCTCAATGTATCATTGTATATAAAGGTGTTTCCGGTCTGGGGCTGTCCAGCTCAATGTATCATTGTATATAAAGGTGTTTCCGGTCTGGGGCTGTCCAGCTCAATGTATCATTGTATATAAAGGTGTTTCCGGCCTGGGGCTGTCCAGCTCAATGTATCATTGTATATAAAGGTGTTTCCAGTCTGGGGCTGTCCAGCTCAATGTATCATTGTATATAAAGGTGTTTCCGGTCTGGGGCTGTCCAGCTCAATGTATCATTGTATATAAAGGTGTTTCCAGTCTGGGGCTGTCCAGCTCAATGTATCATTGTATATAAAGGAGTTTCCAGTCTGGGGCTGTCCAGCTCAATGTATCATTGTATATAAAGGTGTCTCCAGTCTGGGCCTGTCCAGCTCAATGTATCATTGTATATAAAGGTGTTTCCAGTCTGGGGCTGTCCAGCTCAATGTATCATTGTATATAAAGGTGTTTCCAGTCTGGGGCTGTCCAGCTCAATGTATCATTGTATATAAAGGTGTTTCCAGTCTGGGGCTGTCCAGCTCAATGTATCATTGTATATAAAGGTGTTTCCAGTCTGGGGCTGTCCAGCTCAATGTATCATTGTATATAAAGGTGTCTCCAGTCTGGGCCTGTCCAGCTCAATGTATCATTGTATATAAAGGTGTCTCCAGTCTGGGCCTGTCCAGCTCAATGTATCATTGTATATAAAGGTGTTTCCGGTCTGGGGCTGTCCAGCTCAATGTATCATTGTATATAAAGGTGTTTACAGTCTGGGGCTGTCCAGCTCAATGTATCATTGTATATAAAGGTGTCTCCAGTCTGGGCCTGTCCAGCTCAATGTATCATTGTATATAAAGGTGTTTTCCAGTCTGGGGCTGTCCAGCTCAATGTATCATTGTATATAAAGGTGTTTCCGGTCTGGGGCTGTCCAGCTCAATGTATCATTGTATATAAAGGTGTTTCCAGTCTGGGGCTGTCCAGCTCAATGTATCATTGTATATAAAGGTGTTTCCGGTCTGGGGCTGTCCTGCTCAATGTATCATTGTATATAAAGGTGTTTCCGGTCTGGGGCTGTCCAGCTCAATGTATCATTGTATATAAAGGTGTTTCCGGTCTGGGGCTGTCCAGCTCAATGTATCATTGTATATAAAGGTGGTTTCCGGTCTGGGGCTGTCCAGCTCAATGTATCATTGTATATAAAGGTGTTTCCAGTCTGGGGCTGTCCAGCTCAATGTATCATTGTATATAAATGTGTTTCCAGTCTGGGGCTGTCCAGCTCAATGTATCATTGTATATACAGGTGTTTTCCAGTCTGGGGCTGTCCAGCTCAATGTATCATTGTATATAAAGGTGTTTCCTGTCTGGGGCTGTCCAGGTCAATGTATCATTGTATATAAAGGTGTCTCCAGTCTGGGGCTGTCCGGCTCAATGTATCATTGTATATAAAGGTTGTTTTCCAGTCTGGGGCTGTCCAGCTCAATGTATCATTGTATATAAATGTGTTTCCAGTCTGGGGCTGTCCAGCTCAATGTATCATTGTATATAAAGGTGTTTTCCAGTCTGGGGCTGTCCAGCTCAATGTATCATTGTATATAAAGGTGTTTCCGGTCTGGGGCTGTCCAGCTAAATGTATCATTGTATATAAAGGTGTTTCCAGTCTGGGGCTGTCCAGCTCAATGTATCATTGTATATAAAGGTGTTTTCCAGTCTGGGGCTGTCCAGCTCAATGTATCATTGTACATAAAGGTGTTTTCCAGTCTGGGGCTGTCCAGCTCAATGTATCATTGTATATAAAGGTGTTTCCGGTCTGGGGCTGTCCAGCTCAATGTATCATTGTATATAAAGGTGTTTCCGGTCTGGGGCTGTCCAGCTCAATGTATCATTGTATATAAAGGTGTTTTCCAGTCTGGGGCTGTCCAGCTCAATGTATCATTGTATATAAAGGTGTTTCCAGTCTGGGGCTGTCCAGCTCAATGTATCATTGTATATAAATGTGTTTCCAGTCTGGGGCTGTCCAGCTCAATGTATCATTGTATATAAAGGTGTTTTCCAGTCTGGGGCTGTCCAGCTCAATGTATCATTGTATATAAAGGTGTTTCCAGTCTGGGGCTGTCCAGGTCAATGTATCATTGTATATAAAGGTGTCTCCAGTCTGGGGCTGTCCGGCTCAATGTATCATTGTATATAAAGGTTGTTTTCCAGTCTGGGGCTGTCCAGCTCAATGTATCATTGTATATAAAGGTGTTTCCAGTCTGGGGCTGTCCAGCCAATGTATCATTGTATACAAAGGTGTTTTCCAGTCTGGGGCTGTCCAGCTCAATGTATCATTGTATATAAAGGTGTTTCCAGTCGGGGGCTGTCCAGCTCAAAGTATTATTATATATAAAGGTGTTTCCAGTCGGGGCTGTCCAGCTCAAAGTATCATTGTATATAAAGGTGTTTTCCAGTCTGGGGTGGGCAGCTCAATGTATCATTGTATATAAAGGTGTTTCCAGTCTGGGGCTGTCCAGCTCAATGTATCATTGTATATAAAGGTGTCTCCAGTCTGGGGCTGTCCAGCTCAATGTATCATTGTATATAAAGGTGTTTCCAGTCTGGGGCTGTCCAGCTCAATGTATCATTGTATATAAAGGTGTTTCCAGTCTGGGGCTGTCCAGCTCAAAATATCATTGTATATAAAGGTGTTTCCAGTCTGGGGCTGTCCAGCTCAATGTATCATTGTATATAAAGGTGTTTTCCAGTCTGGGGCTGTCCAGCTCAATGTATCATTGTATATAAAGGTGTTTTCCAGTCTGGGGCTGTCCAGCTCAATGTATCATTGTATATAAAGGTGTTTCCAGTCTAGGGCTGTCCAGCTCAATGTATCATTGTATATAAAGGTGTTTTCCAGTCTGGGGCTGTCCAGCTCAATGTATCATTGTATATAAAGGTGTTTCCGGTCTGGGGCTGTCCAGCTCAATGTATCATTGTATATAAAGGTGTTTCCGGTCTGGGGCTGTCCAGCTCAATGTATCATTGTATATAAAGGTGTTTCCGGTCTGGGGCTGTCCAGCTCAATGTATCATTGTATATAAAGGTTGTTTTCCAGTCTGGGGCTGTCCAGCTCAATGTATCATTGTATACAAAGGTGTTTTCCAGTCTGGGGCTGTCCAGCTCAATGTATCATTGTATATAAAGGTGTTTCCAGTCGGGGGCTGTCCAGCTCAAAGTATTATTATATATAAAGGTGTTTCCAGTCGGGGCTGTCCAGCTCAAAGTATCATTGTATATAAAAAGGTGTTTTCCAGTCTGGGGTGGGCAGCTCAATGTATCATTGTATATAAAGGTGTTTTCCAGTCTGGGGCTGTCCAGCTCAATGTATCATTGTATATAAAGGTGTTTTCCAGTCTGGGGCTGTCCAGCTCAATGTATCATTGTATATAAAGGTGTTTTCCAGTCTGGGGCTGTCCAGCTCAATGTATCATTGTATATAAAGGTGTTTCCGGTCTGGGGCTGTCCAGCTCAATGTATCATTGTATATAAAGGTGTTTCCGGTCTGGGGCTGTCCAGCTCAATGTATCATTGTATATAAAGGTGTTTCCGGTCTGGGGCTGTCCAGCTCAATGTATCATTGTATATAAAGGTGTTTCCGGTCTGGGGCTGTCCAGCTCAATGTATCATTGTATATAAAGGTGTTTTCCAGTCTGGGGCTGTCCAGCTCAATGTATCATTGTATATAAAGGTGTTTCCAGTCTGGGGCTGTCCAGCTCAATGTATCATTGTATATAAAGGTGTTTCCGGTCTGGGGCTGTCCAGCTCAATGTATCATTGTATATAAAGGTGTTTCCGGTCTGGGGCTGTCCAGCTCAATGTATCATTGTATATAAAGGTGTTTCCAGTCTGGGGCTGTCCAGCTCAATGTATCATTGTATATAAAGGTGTTTCCAGTCTGGGGCTGTCCAGCTCAATGTATCATTGTATATAAAGGTGTTTCCAGTCTGGGGCTGTCCAGCTCAATGTATCATTGTATATAAAGGTGTTTCCAGTCTGGGGCTGTCCAGCTCAATGTATCATTGTATATAAAGGTGTTTCCGGTCTGGGGCTGTCCAGCTCAATGTATCATTGTATATAAAGGTGTTTCCGGTCTGGGGCTGTCCAGCTCAATGTATCATTGTATATAAAGGTGTTTCCGGTCTGGGGCTGTCCAGCTCAATGTATCATTGTATATAAAGGTGTTTCCAGTCTGGGGCTGTCCAGCTCAATGTATCATTGTATATAAAGGTGTTTCCGGTCTGGGGCTGTCCAGCTCAATGTATCATTGTATATAAAGGTGTTTCCAGTCTGGGGCTGTCCAGCTCAATGTATCATTGTATATAAAGGTGTTTCCAGTCTGGGGCTGTCCAGCTCAATGTATCATTGTATATAAAGGTGTTTCCGGTCTGGGGCTGTCCAGCTCAATGTATCATGGTATATAAAGGTGTTTACGGTCTGGGGCTGTCCAGCTCAAAGTATTATTGTATATAAAGGTGTTTTCCAGTCTGGGGTGGGCAGCTCAATGTATCATTGTATATAAAGGTGTTTCCAGTCTGGGGCTGTCCAGCTCAATGTATCATTGTATATAAAGGTGTTTCCAGTCTGGGGCTGTCCAGCTCAATGTATCATTGTATATAAAGGTGTTTCCAGTCTGGGGCTGTCCAGCTCAATGTATCATTGTATATAAAGGTGTTTTCCAGTCTGGGGCTGTCCAGCTCAATGTATCATTGTATATAAAGGTGTTTTCCAGTCTGGGGCTGTCCAGCTCAATGTATCATTGTATATAAAGGTGTTTTCCAGTCTGGGGCTGTCCAGCTCAATGTATCATTGTATATAAAGGTGTTTCCGGTCTGGGGCTGTCCAGCTCAATGTATCATTGTATATAAAGGTGTTTCCGGTCTGGGGCTGTCCAGCTCAATGTATCATTGTATATAAAGGTGTTTCCGGTCTGGGGCTGTCCAGCTCAATGTATCATTGTATATAAAGGTTGTTTTCCAGTCTGGGGCTGTCCAGCTCAATGTATCATTGTATACAAAGGTGTTTTCCAGTCTGGGGCTGTCCAGCTCAATGTATCATTGTATATAAAGGTGTTTCCAGTCTGGGGCTGTCCAGCTCAAAGTATTATTATATATAAAGGTGTTTCCAGTCTGGGGCTGTCCAGCTCAAAGTATCATTGTATATAAAAAGGTGTTTTCCAGTCTGGGGTGGGCAGCTCAATGTATCATTGTATATAAAGGTGTTTTCCAGTCTGGGGCTGTCCAGCTCAATGTATCATTGTATATAAAGGTGTTTTCCAGTCTGGGGCTGTCCAGCTCAATGTATCATTGTATATAAAGGTGTTTTCCAGTCTGGGGCTGTCCAGCTCAATGTATCATTGTATATAAAGGTGTTTCCGGTCTGGGGCTGTCCAGCTCAATGTATCATTGTATATAAAGGTGTTTCCGGTCTGGGGCTGTCCAGCTCAATGTATCATTGTATATAAAGGTGTTTCCGGTCTGGGGCTGTCCAGCTCAATGTATCATTGTATATAAAGGTGTTTCCGGTCTGGGGCTGTCCAGCTCAATGTATCATTGTATATAAAGGTGTTTCCGGTCTGGGGCTGTCCAGCTCAATGTATCATTGTATATAAAGGTGTTTTCCAGTCTGGGGCTGTCCAGCTCAATGTATCATTGTATATAAAGGTGTTTCCAGTCTGGGGCTGTCCAGCTCAATGTATCATTGTATATAAAGGTGTTTCCGGTCTGGGGCTGTCCAGCTCAATGTATCATTGTATATAAAGGTGTTTCCGGTCTGGGGCTGTCCAGCTCAATGTATCATTGTATATAAAGGTGTTTCCAGTCTGGGGCTGTCCAGCTCAATGTTTCATTGTATATAAAGGTGTTTCCAGTCTGGGGCTGTCCAGCTCAAAGTATCATTGTATATAAAGGTGTTTTCCAGTCTGGGGCTGTCCAGCTCAATGTATCATTGTATATAAAGGTTGTTTTCCAGTCTAGGGCTGTCCAGCTCAATGTATCATTGTATATAAAGGTGTTTTCCAGTCTGGGGCTGTCCAGCTCAATGTATCATTGTATATAAAGGTGTTTCCGGTCTGGGGCTGTCCAGCTCAATGTATCATTGTATATAAAGGTGTTTCCGGTCTGGGGCTGTCCAGCTCAATGTATCATTGTATATAAAGGTGTTTCCGGTCTGGGGCTGTCCAGCTCAATGTATCATTGTATATAAAGGTTGTTTTCCAGTCTGGGGCTGTCCAGCTCAATGTATCATTGTATACAAAGGTGTTTTCCAGTCTGGGGCTGTCCAGCTCAATGTATCATTGTATATAAAGGTGTTTCCAGTCGGGGGCTGTCCAGCTCAAAGTATTATTATATATAAAGGTGTTTCCAGTCGGGGCTGTCCAGCTCAAAGTATCATTGTATATAAAAAGGTGTTTTCCAGTCTGGGGTGGGCAGCTCAATGTATCATTGTATATAAAGGTGTTTTCCAGTCTGGGGCTGTCCAGCTCAATGTATCATTGTATATAAAGGTGTTTTCCAGTCTGGGGCTGTCCAGCTCAATGTATCATTGTATATAAAGGTGTTTTCCAGTCTGGGGCTGTCCAGCTCAATGTATCATTGTATATAAAGGTGTTTCCGGTCTGGGGCTGTCCAGCTCAATGTATCATTGTATATAAAGGTGTTTCCAGTCTGGGGCTGTCCAGCTCAATGTATCATTGTATATAAAGGTGTTTCCAGTCTGGGGCTGTCCAGCTCAATGTATCATTGTATATAAAGGTGTTTCCGGTCTGAGGCTGTCCAGCTCAATGTATCATGGTATATAAAGGTGTTTACGGTCTGGGGCTGTCCAGCTCAAAGTATTATTGTATATAAAGGTGTTTTCCAGTCTGGGGTGGGCAGCTCAATGTATCATTGTATATAAAGGTGTTTCCAGTCTGGGGCTGTCCAGCTCAATGTATCATTGTATATAAAGGTGTCTCCAGTCTGGGGCTGTCCAGCTCAATGTATCATTGTATATAAAGGTGTTTCCAGTCTGGGGCTGTCCAGCTCAATGTTTCATTGTATATAAAGGTGTTTCCAGTCTGGGGCTGTCCAGCTCAAAGTATCATTGTATATAAAGGTGTTTTCCAGTCTGGGGCTGTCCAGCTCAATGTATCATTGTATATAAAGGTTGTTTTCCAGTCTAGGGCTGTCCAGCTCAATGTATCATTGTATATAAAGGTGTTTTCCAGTCTGGGGCTGTCCAGCTCAATGTATCATTGTATATAAAGGTGTTTCCGGTCTGGGGCTGTCCAGCTCAATGTATCATTGTATATAAAGGTGTTTCCGGTCTGGGGCTGTCCAGCTCAATGTATCATTGTATATAAAGGTGTTTCCGGTCTGGGGCTGTCCAGCTCAATGTATCATTGTATATAAAGGTTGTTTTCCAGTCTGGGGCTGTCCAGCTCAATGTATCATTGTATACAAAGGTGTTTTCCAGTCTGGGGCTGTCCAGCTCAATGTATCATTGTATATAAAGGTGTTTCCAGTCGGGGGCTGTCCAGCTCAAAGTATTATTATATATAAAGGTGTTTCCAGTCGGGGCTGTCCAGCTCAAAGTATCATTGTATATAAAAAGGTGTTTTCCAGTCTGGGGTGGGCAGCTCAATGTATCATTGTATATAAAGGTGTTTTCCAGTCTGGGGCTGTCCAGCTCAATGTATCATTGTATATAAAGGTGTTTTCCAGTCTGGGGCTGTCCAGCTCAATGTATCATTGTATATAAAGGTGTTTTCCAGTCTGGGGCTGTCCAGCTCAATGTATCATTGTATATAAAGGTGTTTCCGGTCTGGGGCTGTCCAGCTCAATGTATCATTGTATATAAAGGTGTTTCCAGTCTGGGGCTGTCCAGCTCAATGTATCATTGTATATAAAGGTGTTTCCAGTCTGGGGCTGTCCAGCTCAATGTATCATTGTATATAAAGGTGTTTCCGGTCTGAGGCTGTCCAGCTCAATGTATCATGGTATATAAAGGTGTTTACGGTCTGGGGCTGTCCAGCTCAAAGTATTATTGTATATAAAGGTGTTTTCCAGTCTGGGGTGGGCAGCTCAATGTATCATTGTATATAAAGGTGTTTCCAGTCTGGGGCTGTCCAGCTCAATGTATCATTGTATATAAAGGTGTCTCCAGTCTGGGGCTGTCCAGCTCAATGTATCATTGTATATAAAGGTGTTTCCAGTCTGGGGCTGTCCAGCTCAATGTTTCATTGTATATAAAGGTGTTTCCAGTCTGGGGCTGTCCAGCTCAAAGTATCATTGTATATAAAGGTGTTTTCCAGTCTGGGGCTGTCCAGCTCAATGTATCATTGTATATAAAGGTTGTTTTCCAGTCTAGGGCTGTCCAGCTCAATGTATCATTGTATATAAAGGTGTTTTCCAGTCTGGGGCTGTCCAGCTCAATGTATCATTGTATATAAAGGTGTTTCCGGTCTGGGGCTGTCCAGCTCAATGTATCATTGTATATAAAGGTGTTTCCGGTCTGGGGCTGTCCAGCTCAATGTATCATTGTATATAAAGGTGTTTCCGGTCTGGGGCTGTCCAGCTCAATGTATCATTGTATATAAAGGTTGTTTTCCAGTCTGGGGCTGTCCAGCTCAATGTATCATTGTATACAAAGGTGTTTTCCAGTCTGGGGCTGTCCAGCTCAATGTATCATTGTATATAAAGGTGTTTCCAGTCGGGGCTGTCCAGCTCAAAGTATTATTATATATAAAGGTGTTTCCAGTCGGGGCTGTCCAGCTCAAAGTATCATTGTATATAAAAAGGTGTTTTCCAGTCTGGGGTGGGCAGCTCAATGTATCATTGTATATAAAGGTGTTTTCCAGTCTGGGGCTGTCCAGCTCAATGTATCATTGTATATAAAGGTGTTTTCCAGTCTGGGGCTGTCCAGCTCAATGTATCATTGTATATAAAGGTGTTTTCCAGTCTGGGGCTGTCCAGCTCAATGTATCATTGTATATAAAGGTGTTTCCGGTCTGGGGCTGTCCAGCTCAATGTATCATTGTATATAAAGGTGTTTCCGGTCTGGGGCTGTCCAGCTCAATGTATCATTGTATATAAAGGTGTTTCCGGTCTGGGGCTGTCCAGCTCAATGTATCATTGTATATAAAGGTGTTTCCGGTCTGGGGCTGTCCAGCTCAATGTATCATTGTATATAAAGGTGTTTCCGGTCTGGGGCTGTCCAGCTCAATGTATCATTGTATATAAAGGTGTTTTCCAGTCTGGGGCTGTCCAGCTCAATGTATCATTGTATATAAAGGTGTTTCCAGTCTGGGGCTGTCCAGCTCAATGTATCATTGTATATAAAGGTGTTTCCGGTCTGGGGCTGTCCAGCTCAATGTATCATTGTATATAAAGGTGTTTCCGGTCTGGGGCTGTCCAGCTCAATGTATCATTGTATATAAAGGTGTTTCCAGTCTGGGGCTGTCCAGCTCAATGTTTCATTGTATATAAAGGTGTTTCCAGTCTGGGGCTGTCCAGCTCAAAGTATCATTGTATATAAAGGTGTTTTCCAGTCTGGGGCTGTCCAGCTCAATGTATCATTGTATATAAAGGTTGTTTTCCAGTCTAGGGCTGTCCAGCTCAATGTATCATTGTATATAAAGGTGTTTTCCAGTCTGGGGCTGTCCAGCTCAATGTATCATTGTATATAAAGGTGTTTCCGGTCTGGGGCTGTCCAGCTCAATGTATCATTGTATATAAAGGTGTTTCCGGTCTGGGGCTGTCCAGCTCAATGTATCATTGTATATAAAGGTGTTTCCGGTCTGGGGCTGTCCAGCTCAATGTATCATTGTATATAAAGGTTGTTTTCCAGTCTGGGGCTGTCCAGCTCAATGTATCATTGTATACAAAGGTGTTTTCCAGTCTGGGGCTGTCCAGCTCAATGTATCATTGTATATAAAGGTGTTTCCAGTCGGGGCTGTCCAGCTCAAAGTATTATTATATATAAAGGTGTTTCCAGTCGGGGCTGTCCAGCTCAAAGTATCATTGTATATAAAAAGGTGTTTTCCAGTCTGGGGTGGGCAGCTCAATGTATCATTGTATATAAAGGTGTTTTCCAGTCTGGGGCTGTCCAGCTCAATGTATCATTGTATATAAAGGTGTTTTCCAGTCTGGGGCTGTCCAGCTCAATGTATCATTGTATATAAAGGTGTTTTCCAGTCTGGGGCTGTCCAGCTCAATGTATCATTGTATATAAAGGTGTTTCCGGTCTGGGGCTGTCCAGCTCAATGTATCATTGTATATAAAGGTGTTTCCGGTCTGGGGCTGTCCAGCTCAATGTATCATTGTATATAAAGGTGTTTCCGGTCTGGGGCTGTCCAGCTCAATGTATCATTGTATATAAAGGTGTTTCCGGTCTGGGGCTGTCCAGCTCAATGTATCATTGTATATAAAGGTGTTTCCGGTCTGGGGCTGTCCAGCTCAATGTATCATTGTATATAAAGGTGTTTTCCAGTCTGGGGCTGTCCAGCTCAATGTATCATTGTATATAAAGGTGTTTCCAGTCTGGGGCTGTCCAGCTCAATGTATCATTGTATATAAAGGTGTTTCCGGTCTGGGGCTGTCCAGCTCAATGTATCATTGTATATAAAGGTGTTTCCGGTCTGGGGCTGTCCAGCTCAATGTATCATTGTATATAAAGGTGTTTCCAGTCTGGGGCTGTCCAGCTCAATGTATCATTGTATATAAAGGTGTTTCCAGTCTGGGGCTGTCCAGCTCAATGTATCATTGTATATAAAGGTGTTTCCAGTCTGGGGCTGTCCAGCTCAATGTATCATTGTATATAAAGGTGTTTCCGGTCTGAGGCTGTCCAGCTCAATGTATCATTGTATATAAAGGTGTTTCCGGTCTGGGGCTGTCCAGCTCAATGTATCATTGTATATAAAGGTGTGTCCGGTCTGGGGCTGTCCAGCTCAATGTATCATTGTATATAAAGGTGTTTCCGGTCTGGGGCTGTCCAGCTCAATGTATCATTGTATATAAAGGTGTTTCCAGTCTGGGGCTGTCCAGCTCAATGTATCATTGTATATAAAGGTGTTTCCGGTCTGGGGCTGTCCAGCTCAATGTATCATTGTATATAAAGGTGTTTCCAGTCTGGGGCTGTCCAGCTCAATGTATCATTGTATATAAAGGTGTTTCCGGTCTGAGGCTGTCCAGCTCAATGTATCATGGTATATAAAGGTGTTTACGGTCTGGGGCTGTCCAGCTCAAAGTATTATTGTATATAAAGGTGTTTTCCAGTCTGGGGTGGGCAGCTCAATGTATCATTGTATATAAAGGTGTTTCCAGTCTGGGGCTGTCCAGCTCAATGTATCATTGTATATAAAGGTGTCTCCAGTCTGGGGCTGTCCAGCTCAATGTATCATTGTATATAAAGGTGTTTCCAGTCTGGGGCTGTCCAGCTCAATGTTTCATTGTATATAAAGGTGTTTCCAGTCTGGGGCTGTCCAGCTCAAAGTATCATTGTATATAAAGGTGTTTTCCAGTCTGGGGTGGGCAGCTCAATGTATCATTGTATATAAAGGTGTTTCCGGTCTGGGGCTGTCCAGCTCAATGTATCATTGTATATAAAGGTGTTTTCCAGTCTGGGGCTGTCCAGCTCAATGTATCATTGTATATAAAGGTGTTTCCAGTCTGGGGCTGTCCAGCTCAATGTATCATTGTATATAAATGTGTTTCCAGTCTGGGGCTGTCCAGCTCAATGTATCATTGTATATAAAGGTGTTTTCCAGTCTGGGGCTGTCCAGCTCAATGTATCATTGTATATAAAGGTGTTTCCAGTCTGGGGCTGTCCAGGTCAATGTATCATTGTATATAAAGGTGTCTCCAGTCTGGGGCTGTCCGGCTCAATGTATCATTGTATATAAAGGTTGTTTTCCAGTCTGGGGCTGTCCAGCTCAATGTATCATTGTATATAAAGGTGTTTCCAGTCTGGGGCTGTCCAGCCAATGTATCATTGTATACAAAGGTGTTTTCCAGTCTGGGGCTGTCCAGCTCAATGTATCATTGTATATAAAGGTGTTTCCAGTCTGGGGCTGTCCAGCTCAAAGTATTATTATATATAAAGGTGTTTCCAGTCGGGGCTGTCCAGCTCAAAGTATCATTGTATATAAAGGTGTTTTCCAGTCTGGGGTGGGCAGCTCAATGTATCATTGTATATAAAGGTGTTTCCAGTCTGGGGCTGTCCAGCTCAATGTATCATTGTATATAAAGGTGTCTCCAGTCTGGGGCTGTCCAGCTCAATGTATCATTGTATATAAAGGTGTTTCCAGTCTGGGGCTGTCCAGCTCAATGTATCATTGTATATAAAGGTGTTTCCAGTCTGGGGCTGTCCAGCTCAAAATATCATTGTATATAAAGGTGTTTCCAGTCTGGGGCTGTCCAGCTCAATGTATCATTGTATATAAAGGTGTTTTCCAGTCTGGGGCTGTCCAGCTCAATGTATCATTGTATATAAAGGTGTTTTCCAGTCTGGGGCTGTCCAGCTCAATGTATCATTGTATATAAAGGTGTTTCCAGTCTAGGGCTGTCCAGCTCAATGTATCATTGTATATAAAGGTGTTTTCCAGTCTGGGGCTGTCCAGCTCAATGTATCATTGTATATAAAGGTGTTTCCGGTCTGGGGCTGTCCAGCTCAATGTATCATTGTATATAAAGGTGTTTCCGGTCTGGGGCTGTCCAGCTCAATGTATCATTGTATATAAAGGTGTTTCCGGTCTGGGGCTGTCCAGCTCAATGTATCATTGTATATAAAGGTTGTTTTCCAGTCTGGGGCTGTCCAGCTCAATGTATCATTGTATACAAAGGTGTTTTCCAGTCTGGGGCTGTCCAGCTCAATGTATCATTGTATATAAAGGTGTTTCCAGTCGGGGGCTGTCCAGCTCAAAGTATTATTATATATAAAGGTGTTTCCAGTCGGGGCTGTCCAGCTCAAAGTATCATTGTATATAAAAAGGTGTTTTCCAGTCTGGGGTGGGCAGCTCAATGTATCATTGTATATAAAGGTGTTTTCCAGTCTGGGGCTGTCCAGCTCAATGTATCATTGTATATAAAGGTGTTTTCCAGTCTGGGGCTGTCCAGCTCAATGTATCATTGTATATAAAGGTGTTTTCCAGTCTGGGGCTGTCCAGCTCAATGTATCATTGTATATAAAGGTGTTTCCGGTCTGGGGCTGTCCAGCTCAATGTATCATTGTATATAAAGGTGTTTCCGGTCTGGGGCTGTCCAGCTCAATGTATCATTGTATATAAAGGTGTTTCCGGTCTGGGGCTGTCCAGCTCAATGTATCATTGTATATAAAGGTGTTTCCGGTCTGGGGCTGTCCAGCTCAATGTATCATTGTATATAAAGGTGTTTTCCAGTCTGGGGCTGTCCAGCTCAATGTATCATTGTATATAAAGGTGTTTCCAGTCTGGGGCTGTCCAGCTCAATGTATCATTGTATATAAAGGTGTTTCCGGTCTGGGGCTGTCCAGCTCAATGTATCATTGTATATAAAGGTGTTTCCGGTCTGGGGCTGTCCAGCTCAATGTATCATTGTATATAAAGGTGTTTCCAGTCTGGGGCTGTCCAGCTCAATGTATCATTGTATATAAAGGTGTTTCCAGTCTGGGGCTGTCCAGCTCAATGTATCATTGTATATAAAGGTGTTTCCAGTCTGGGGCTGTCCAGCTCAATGTATCATTGTATATAAAGGTGTTTCCGGTCTGAGGCTGTCCAGCTCAATGTATCATTGTATATAAAGGTGTTTCCGGTCTGGGGCTGTCCAGCTCAATGTATCATTGTATATAAAGGTGGGTCCGGTCTGGGGCTGTCCAGCTCAATGTATCATTGTATATAAAGGTGTTTCCGGTCTGGGGCTGTCCAGCTCAATGTATCATTGTATATAAAGGTGTTTCCAGTCTGGGGCTGTCCAGCTCAATGTATCATTGTATATAAAGGTGTTTCCGGTCTGGGGCTGTCCAGCTCAATGTATCATTGTATATAAAGGTGTTTCCAGTCTGGGGCTGTCCAGCTCAATGTATCATTGTATATAAAGGTGTTTCCAGTCTGGGGCTGTCCAGCTCAATGTATCATTGTATATAAAGGTGTTTCCGGTCTGAGGCTGTCCAGCTCAATGTATCATGGTATATAAAGGTGTTTACGGTCTGGGGCTGTCCAGCTCAAAGTATTATTGTATATAAAGGTGTTTTCCAGTCTGGGGTGGGCAGCTCAATGTATCATTGTATATAAAGGTGTTTCCAGTCTGGGGCTGTCCAGCTCAATGTATCATTGTATATAAAGGTGTTCCAGTCTGGGGCTGTCCAGCTCAATGTATCATTGTATATAAAGGTGTTTCCAGTCTGGGGCTGTCCAGCTCAATGTTTCATTGTATATAAAGGTGTTTCCAGTCTGGGGCTGTCCAGCTCAAAGTATCATTGTATATAAAGGTGTTTTCCAGTCTGGGGCTGTCCAGCTCAATGTATCATTGTATATAAAGGTGTTTTCCAGTCTAGGGCTGTCCAGCTCAATGTATCATTGTATATAAAGGTGTTTTCCAGTCTGGGGCTGTCCAGCTCAATGTATCATTGTATATAAAGGTGTTTCCGGTCTGGGGCTGTCCAGCTCAATGTATCATTGTATATAAAGGTGTTTCCGGTCTGGGGCTGTCCAGCTCAATGTATCATTGTATATAAAGGTGTTTCCGGTCTGGGGCTGTCCAGCTCAATGTATCATTGTATATAAAGGTTGTTTTCCAGTCTGGGGCTGTCCAGCTCAATGTATCATTGTATACAAAGGTGTTTTCCAGTCTGGGGCTGTCCAGCTCAATGTATCATTGTATATAAAGGTGTTTCCAGTCGGGGGCTGTCCAGCTCAAAGTATCATTGTATATAAAAAGGTGTTTTCCAGTCTGGGGTGGGCAGCTCAATGTATCATTGTATATAAAGGTGTTTTCCAGTCTGGGGCTGTCCAGCTCAATGTATCATTGTATATAAAGGTGTTTTCCAGTCTGGGGCTGTCCAGCTCAATGTATCATTGTATATAAAGGTGTTTTCCAGTCTGGGGCTGTCCAGCTCAATGTATCATTGTATATAAAGGTGTTTCCGGTCTGGGGCTGTCCAGCTCAATGTATCATTGTATATAAAGGTGTTTCCGGTCTGGGGCTGTCCAGCTCAATGTATCATTGTATATAAAGGTGTTTCCGGTCTGGGGCTGTCCAGCTCAATGTATCATTGTATATAAAGGTGTTTCCGGTCTGGGGCTGTCCAGCTCAATGTATCATTGTATATAAAGGTGTTTCCGGTCTGGGGCTGTCCAGCTCAATGTATCATTGTATATAAAGGTGTTTTCCAGTCTGGGGCTGTCCAGCTCAATGTATCATTGTATATAAAGGTGTTTCCAGTCTGGGGCTGTCCAGCTCAATGTATCATTGTATATAAAGGTGTTTCCGGTCTGGGGCTGTCCAGCTCAATGTATCATTGTATATAAAGGTGTTTCCAGTCTGGGGCTGTCCAGCTCAATGTATCATTGTATATAAAGGTGTTTTCCAGTCTGGGGCTGTCCAGCTCAATGTATCATTGTATATAAAGGTGTTTCCAGTCTGGGGCTGTCCAGCTCAATGTATCATTGTATATAAAGGTGTTTCCAGTCTGGGGCTGTCCAGCTCAATGTATCATTGTATATAAAGGTGTTTCCGGTCTGGGGCTGTCCAGCTCAATGTATCATTGTATATAAAGGTGTTTCCGGTCTGGGGCTGTCCAGCTCAATGTATCATTGTATATAAAGGTGTTTCCAGTCTGGGGCTGTCCAGCTCAATGTATCATTGTATATAAAGGTGTTTCCGGTCTGAGGCTGTCCAGCTCAATGTATCATGGTATATAAAGGTGTTTACGGTCTGGGGCTGTCCAGCTCAAAGTATTATTGTATATAAAGGTGTTTTCCAGTCTGGGGTGGGCAGCTCAATGTATCATTGTATATAAAGGTGTTTCCAGTCTGGGGCTGTCCAGCTCAATGTATCATTGTATATAAAGGTGTTCCAGTCTGGGGCTGTCCAGCTCAATGTATCATTGTATATAAAGGTGTTTCCAGTCTGGGGCTGTCCAGCTCAATGTTTCATTGTATATAAAGGTGTTTCCAGTCTGGGGCTGTCCAGCTCAAAGTATCATTGTATATAAAGGTGTTTTCCAGTCTGGGGTGGGCAGCTCAATGTATCATTGTATATAAAGGTGTTTCCAGTCTGGGGCTGTCCAGCTCAATGTATCATTGTATATAAAGGTGTTTCCAGTCTGGGGCTGTCCAGCTCAATGTATCATTGTATATAAAGGTGTTTCCAGTCTGGGGCTGTCCAGCTCAATGTTTCATTGTATATAAAGGTGTTTCCAGTCTGGGGCTGTCCAGCTCAAAGTATCATTGTATATAAAGGTGTTTTCCAGTCTGGGGTGGGCAGCTCAATGTATCATTGTATATAAAGGTGTTTCCAGTCTGGGGCTGTCCAGCTCAATGTATCATTGTATATAAAGGTGTTTCCAGTCTGAGGCTGTCCAGCTCAATGTATCATTGTATATAAAGGTGTTTCCGGTCTGGGGCTGTCCAGCTCAATGTATCATTGTATATAAAGGTGTTTTTGGTCTGGGGCTGTCCAGCTCAATGTATCATTGTATATAAAGGTGTTTCCTGTCTGGGGCTGTCCAGCTCAATGTATCATTGTATATAAAGGTGTTTCCAGTCTGGGGCTGTCCAGCTCAATGTATCATTGTATATAAAGGTGTTTCCAGTCTGGGGTGGGCAGCTCAATGTATCATTGTATATAAAGGTGTTTCCAGTCTGGGGTGGGCAGCTCAATGTATCATTGTATATAAAGGTGTTTCCAGTCTGGGGCTGTCCAGCTCAATGTATCATTGTATATAAAGGTGTTTCCAGTCTGGGGTGGGCAGCTCAATGTATCATTGTATATAAAGGTGTTTCCAGTCTGGGGTGGGCAGCTCAATGTATCATTGTATATAAAGGTGTTTCCAGTCTGGGGTGGGCAGCTCAATGTATCATTGTATATAAAGGTGTTTTCCAGTCTGGGGCTGTCCAGCTCAATGTATCATTGTATATAAAGGTGTTTCCGGTCTGGGGCTGTCCAGCTCAATGTATCATTGTATATAAAGGTGTTTCCAGTCTGGGGTGGGCAGCTCAATGTATCATTGTATATAAAGGTGTTTCCGGTCTGGGGCTGTCCAGCTCAATGTATCATTGTATATAAAGGTGTTTTCCTGTTTCAGGTCACCAGCTCAATGTATCATTGTATATAAAGGTGTTTCCAGTCTGGGGCTGTCCAGCTCAATGTATAATTGTATATAAAGGTGTTTCCAGTCTGGGGCTGTCCAGCTCAATGTATCATTGTATATAAAGGTGTTTTCCAGTTTGGGGCTGTCAGCTGCTGTTACCTCTCTCCTGTTGTCAGGTCACCAGCACATCAGCTGTTACCTCAAATCAAATCAAAATCAATGAATGTATTTATATAGCCCTTCGTACATCAGCTGATATCTCAAAGTGCTGTACAGAAACCCAGCCTAAAACCCCAAACAACAAGCAATGCAGGTGTTGAAGCACGTTGGCTAGGAAAAACTCCCTAGAAAGGCCAAAACCTAGGAAGAAATCTAGAGAGGAACCAGGCTATGAGAGGTGGCCAGTCCTCTTCTGGCTGTGCCGGGTGGAGATTATAACAGCACATGGCCAAGATGTTAAAATGTTCATAATTGACCAGCATGGTCAAATAATTGGTCTGGGACAGGTAGCACGTCCGGTGAAAAGGTCAGGATTATATAGCCGCAGGCAGAACAGTTGAAACCTCTCTCCTGTTGTCAGGTCACCAGCACATCAGCTGTTACCTCTGTCCTGTTGTCAGGTCACCAGCACATCAGCTGTTACCTCTCTCCTGTTGTCAGGTCACCAGCACATCAGCTGTTACCTCTCTCCTGTTGTCAGGTCACCAGCACATCAGCTGTTACCTCTCTCCTGTTGTCAGGTCACCAGCACATCAGCTGTTATCTCTCTCCTGTTGTCAGGTTACCAGCACATCAGCTGTTACCTCTCTCCTGTTGTCAGGTCACCAGCACATCAGCTGTTACCTCTGTCCTGTTGTCAGGTCACCAGCACATCAGCTGTTACCTCTCTCCTGTTGTCAGGTCACCAGCACATCAGCTGTTACCTCTCTCCTGTTGTCAGGTCACCAGCACATCAGCTGTTACCTCTCTCCTGTTGTCAGGTCACCAGCACATCAGCTGTTATCTCTCTCCTGTTGTCAGGTCACCAGCACATCAGCTGTTACCTCTCTCCTGTTGTCAGGTCACCAGCACATCAGCTGTTACCTCTGTCCTGTTGTCAGGTCACCAGCACATCAGCTGTTACCTCTGTCCTGTTGTCAGGTCACCAGCACATCAGCTGTTACCTCTCTCCTGTTGTCAGGTCACCAGCACATCAGCTGTTACCTCTGTCCTGTTGTCAGGTCACCAACACATCAGCTGTTACCTCTCTCCTGTTGTCAGGTCACCAGCACATCAGCTGTTACCTCTGTCCTGTTGTCAGGTCACCAGCACATGTGCATTTGTGTGAGTGTGTGTGAGTGTGTTTGTGCATGTGTGTGTGTGCATGTATGTGTGTGCATGTGCATTTGTGTGTGTGTGAGAGAGAGAGAGAGAGAGAGAGAGAGAGAGAGAGAGAGAGAGAGAGAGAGAGAGAGAGAGAGAGAGAGAGAGAGAGAGAGAGAGAGAGAGAGAGAGAGAGAGAGAGAGAGAGAGAGAGAGAGAGAGAGAGAGAGAGAGAGAGGAAGAAAGGAAGTTGGAAAGCTTCTTCAACCTGGGACACGGTTAAACAATGAATGACGGTCAGTGATGCTGAGTGGCTTATATTGAAACGATAGATTGAGAGAGAGAGAGAGAGAGAGAGAGAGAGAGAGAGAGAGAGAGAGAGAGAGAGAGAGAGAGAGAGAGAGAGAGAGGAGAAGAGAGAGAGAGAGATGAGAGAGAGAGAGAGAGAGAGAGAGAGAGAGAGAGAGAGAGAGAGAGAGAGAGAGAGAGAGAGAGAGAGAGAGAGAGAGAGAGAGAGAGAGAGAGAGAGAGAGAGAGAGAGAGAGAGAGAGAAAGAGAAAGAAAGAGTGAGACATTGTGAGTGAGTGTCAGTGAGAGAGAGAGTTTGAAAGAAAGAGTGTGAAAGAGCGCGAGAGTGTGTGTGTGTGAGAAATAGAGTGTGAGAGCGGGTGGACCTTAATGGGTATAATTTGGGTGCTGTTTAACCTTCCCTGTAGAATGAGCTGTTATGGGAGCTCTTGATGAAAGTAGTCCTGTAGCAGAGATGAGTCGTACCTTTGGGAATAGAGCTGTTGTCTGACTCACACACTTTCGGCTTCAATCAATCTAAACCTCGTTCAAGGAATTCTAGCATTCTATCTGCACAGCGATAAGCATGTTTTAAGTACTATATATAGTACATATATTTACATTACCAAAGCAAGTCAAATAGATAATAAATAAAAGTGAAATAAACCATTAATGAACTGATTGTTAAATCTCTCTCTCTCTCTCTCTCTCTCTCTCTCTCTCTCTCTCTCTCTCTCTCTCTCTCTCTCTCTCTCTCTCTCTCTCTCTCTCTCTCTCTCTCTCTCTCTCTCTCTCTCTCTCTCTCTCTCTCTCTGGATTTAAACTGCACTGCAGAAGTGGGGGAAATAACCTTTTGCAGGGGCTCCCCAGGAGAAAGGCTGGCTCCCCTGGTGTAAGGTACTTCATTTGGAGCTGTCCATTCAACACTCCCAGTTTTTTAATGGCCCTGGTCAGCACCATGGACAGCGGCTGCCAAGAGCTACTTCACACACAGAGACAAACAAAACAACATGTACAAGCTATTGATGCCGGGTGTATTTAGCAAACAAGTGCTAGGCCCTCTACCAAGAAGCCAGGCAGTTATAGTCCAGAGCAGGCTGGGAACATATAACCATCTGCTGGGAGTCTGGGTCAGAAGCCTATAGAAGACAAGCTGACACAGTCTTTCTCTCTCTCTATCTCGCTCTCTCTTTCTCCTCTCTCTCTCTCTCTCTCTCTCTCTCTCTCAGGCTGTCAGTGATAGCAAAAATAGACACTGACTAAACTGAAATGCCTGTATTTACAATTGCAATGTTGTTTCTTCTGTCAAAAGTGACTGGACCACTGTCCCATGTCACAACAAACGTATATATAGCTTCTGCAGATAACAGCCTAGTATAATCACTATACAGTATCACTCAGCTTTGATGAAGCTTTGTTTACAAGAACTGTTTGTTTGGAATCATGTGGAATTGTGCTGTGCTGGAACGTGCTGGAACTATGGACCCAGAGCATTATGAGATTACAGTTCCACCACGGTCTCTCCCTCGACACTGACTTGTGGAAGTTTGCGATTCACTGCAATGTTTCAATGTCTATTGGAGGGAGGTCCTGTACAGTTGAAGTCGGAGCTTTACATACACCTTAGCCAAATGCATTTAAACTCAGTTTTTCACAATTCCTGACATTTAATCTTAGGTCAGTTAGGATCACCACTTTATTTTAAGAATGTGAAATGTCAGAATAATAGTAGAGAGAATGATTTACTTCAGCTTTAATTTATTTTATCACATTCCCAGTGGGTCAGAAGTTTGCATGCACTCAATCAGTATTTGGTAGCGATGCCTTTAAATTGTTTAACTGGGTCAAACATTTCGGTTAGCCTTCCACAAGCTTCCCACAATAAGTTGGGAGAATTTTGGCCCATTCCTCCTCACAGAGCTGGTGTAACTGAGTCAGGTTTGTAGGCCTCCTTGCTCGCACACAATTTTTCAGTTCTGCCCACAAATGTTCTATAGGATTGTGGTCAGGGCTTTAACTTCCTGACTGATGTCTTGAGATGCTGCTTCAATATATCCACATAAATTTCCTACCTCATGATGCCATCTATTTTGTGAAGTGCACCAGTCCCTCCTGCAGCAAAGCACTCCCACAACATGATGCTGCCACCCCCGTGCTTCATGGTTGGGATGGTGTCCTTCGGCTTCCAAAACCCCCCCTTTTTCCTCCAAACATAACGATGGTCATTATGGCCAAACAGTTTCATCAGACCAGAGGACATTTCTCCAAAAAGTACTATCTTTGTCCCCATGTGCAGTTGCAAACCATAGTTTTTTTTATGGCGGTTTTGGAGCAGTGGCTTCTTCCTTACTGAGTGGCCTTTCGGGTTATGTCTATATAGGACTCTGTTTAACTGTAGATACTTTTGTACCTGTTTCCTCCAGCATCTTCACAAGGTCCTTTGCTGTTGTTCTGGGATTGACTTTCACTTTTCGCACCAAAATATGTTCATCTCTAGGAGACAGAACGCGTCTCCTTCCTGAGCGGTATGATGGCTGCGTGGTCCCATAGTGTTTATACTTGTGTACTATTGTTTGTACAGATGAATGTGGTACCTTCAGGCATTTGGAAATTGCTCCCAAGGATGAGCCAGACTTGTGGAGGGCTACAATTGTGTAGACCTATTAAAAATAAACGTGTATGCATGGTTCTTTATAGATCTCTAATGGGTTCTGTAAAGGACTGTTCATAATAATGGCTGGAAAGGAGTGAATGGAATGGTATCAAACACATGGAAATCATATGTGTGATGTGTTTGATACCATTCCATTAACCTGTCTAGGACTGGGAACCCCTCGCCAACAGCCAATGTAATTGCTGGACGCCAAATACAAATCGACAGAAATCTCATAAATCTAATTTCTCACACATACAGGTATTAGGCACCATTTTAAAGATAAAATTATTGTTAATCCAGGCCCAGTGTCTGATTTCAAAAATGCTTTACAGCGAAAGCTCCACAAACGATTATGTTAGGTCACCACCAACTCACAGAAAAACCCAGCCATTTTTCCAGCCAAAGAGATGAGTCACAAAAAGCACAAATAGAGATAAAATGAATCACTAACCTTTGATGATCTTCATCAGATGACACTCATAGGACTTCATGTTACACAAAACATGTATGTTTTGTTCGGTAAGGTTCATATTTATATCCAAAAATCTTATTTTACATTGGCGTGTTATGTTCAGTAGTTCCAACACATGCAGTGATATTGCAGAGAGCCAAATGAATTCTCAGAAATACTCATTATAAATGTTGATGAAAATTTTAGTGTTATGCATGGAACTTTAGATACACTTCTCCTTAAATGCAACCGCTGTGTCAGATTTCAAAAAAACTTTACGGAAAAAGCATAATCTGAGAATGGCACTCAGAGCCCAAACCAGCCAGAGAAATATCTGCCATGTTGGGTAGTCAACATTAGTCATAAATAGCATTATAAATATTCACTTACCTTTGAAGATCTTCATCAGAATGCACTCCCAGGAATCGTAGTTCCACAATAAATGCTTGTTTTGTTCGATAATGTCCATCATTTATGTCCATTTATGTCCAAATAGCTTCTTTTGTTAGGGCGTTTGGTCAACAAATCCAAAAGCACGTTCTGGTCCAGTTTGACCTGTAAGTTATATTACAGGTCGAAGAAACTTGTCAAACTAAGTATAGAATCAATCTTTACGATGTTTTTATCTTAAAATGTTCAATAATGTTCCATCCCGGAGAATTCCATTGTCTGTAGAAAAGCAATGGAACAAGAGATGTACTGTACCTCTCATGTGAAATGCGCGTGACTGAGAACGAGGCTGCTGGCAGACCCCAACCTCTTAGAACTCCCCATCCCGGATCCGGGATCGTGACTACGGCTCAAGCTCATTACCATAACGCACAATGCAAAAAATATTTTTAGAAATATTTAACCTCCACACATTAACAAGTCCAATAGCTCAAATGAAAGATAAACACCTTGTTCATCTACCCAGCAAGTCAGATTTCTAAAATGTTTTACGGCGAAAACATAGCACATATTTATATTAGATCACTACCGAAACAAAAGACAAGCGGCGGCCATTTTGTCCCAGAAAAAAAAATTAAAAGTAGGATTAAAAAATAAATAATTCACTAACCTTTTGAAAATCTTCATCAGATGACAGTAATATTACATGTTACACAGTACATTTATTTATTTTTAAATAATATGCCATTTATATCCATAAATCTCTGTTTACAATGACGACATTTCAAAAAATGCTACTCAAATGTCCGGAGAAATGACGATAGCTCCGACAGATAACGTCAGATAACAAGCAATAAACATGACTAAATATACATGTTCTACATATATTTACAAAGATACACTTCTTCTTAATGCAACCACTGTATTACATTTATTTTTAACGTTACAGACATCGTTCACTGGGCTATACAATGAGACGGCGCTCAGATATTAGCAGTATGTCTCCTCTACGTTTGGAGTCCACAGAAACCCAAAATAACCACATAAATATTCCCTTACCTTTGATGTTCTTCCATCAGAAGACGTAGAAGGAGTCATACTTACCCAATACATCGTTTGGTTTCACGTTGTGTGTCTCTGTATTAGCATATGCTAACAGCTTCAGCTGAAATGCATCCAAAATGACTTCTGGTCCAGCACTCTTGCGCATCAAAACTTCCAATTTACATATTATATGTCGACTAAACTGGTCAAACTATGTGAAAAATCGAGCTTTATGATGTTTTTAGCATGTAGAACAAAGATCAGCACGAACAGACAAACCGGCTTCAAATGCTGGATCATGGAAAAGAATGTACTCCAAATCGGCCGCACGCAATAGAGTGCATGTTTTTCAGAGGGACACGAGCAATTTCGCCCGCCAAACGTCGAGGGCTCGTGGGATTCTCACAATGAATGCGCCATTTGAAAGCAGGCATCGCACTGAACAAATACATACTGTTCCCAGATCGGTAGCTGCCTGGGAAGGGTGGGGGCGATGACGTCAAAGTTGACCCAACTTTTCTCTCCACAAGAGAGAGTTTGGGAGAAAGGCTGCCCTGAGAGTTCTGCTTTACATACAGACATAATTTAAACGGTTTTAGAAACGTTAGAGTGCTTTCTATTCTATAATAATTATTATATGCATATATTAGCAATTTTGGGGAAAAAATATTTTCAGTTTACTATGGGCACGCACTTTCTCCAACGGGGGCAGTATTGAGGGCTAGTCTTATTAATCAAACAGCTCTCATCTGCCCCCCCCCCCCTTCACAGGAGCAGCATGAAACAACGTTCTAAAGATGGTTGACATCTAGTGGAAGCCGTAAGAAGTGCAAAATAACCCATATCCCACTGTGTATTCGATAGGGGTGAGTTCAAAAACTACAAACCTCAGATTTCCCACTTCCTGTTTGGATTTCTTCTCAGGTTTTTGCCTGCCATATGAGTTCTGTTATACTCACAGACATCATTCAAACAGTTTTAGAAACATCATAGTGTTTTCTATCCAATACTAATAATAATATGCATATATTAGCATCTGGGACTGAGTGGGAGGCAGTTCACTCTGGGCACACTATTCACTATTCCAAAAGTGAAAATGCTGCCTCCTTATACCAAAGAAGTTAATTGCATTCAAGCCATTACTATAAGCCATCCTCCCAAATTAAGATGCTACCAGCCACCTGTGAATTCAATGGTGGATTTCCCAGTGTTCCTTGCCTTCGAGCAAATTGCAGTGTTACCACCCATGACTTGTTAGTGACAAAAAAAGGGTTGTTGCATTCATTAATTTTCAATCCTGTTGCCTTCACCAAGTAGAGATACTAAGTGAACATGTTATCTTTAAAATGTTATTATTTTAAACAATACAATACATATTACATAATGCCTTTTTATACAGTGTCCTAAAACTCAAGGTTTACAGACCTGCAAGTCATTTTATGCTGTTTTGCAAAATGATATGTAATTCTTATTGGAATCCATTAAAGGTGGGTATATCCAACATTTGCAATGTTTATTCACCCACAACGTGCATTCAGAATGACTGCTAGGGTTGGGAAGACTAACGTATGAGACCTTAAGCATTGAAACTGGAACAACCATTTCAGTAACATGTGCAATAAGTCCAAGTAACAAATGATATACGTTTACAAAAATGTATGCTATTTATATATGAGTAGCATAAGATTAATTCATCAATCAATGTGCATGCAAAAAATATAGATATGTAGTATTTTTCATTTTTAAAGATCCCAATGAGCTAGTGCTGAAGCAACAGCTACTTTTCCTGGGTTCCACATATTGAAACAAAAATCTAACAGCAATAGAGAATGCTGGGAAATATGATAATGATGGGCATGGTTTTGTTTCAACTCTGGATATTAACACCAACACTGGGATTATTTTTCACCACTTATTGGTAATTTAACTCTTCCAGTGTTAATTTAACTCATCCAGTGTTAATTTACCTTCCGAATCAACACTAGAAATGTTACACTGACAAATAACACCATTAACACTGGCCAATTTGCTGTGTGCTATGAAAGGGACACATCTGGAGGCTTCCGTACATTTCAAGAACCTTTTAGAATTCTGAAGAACTGTAGATGCCACATCAAGAAACCCCACTTAACTCAAAGGCTATTTATCAGTCAAGAGTTCTCCAAGGAACCTTAAATGCATAGTTTGTGATTTTGGCAATGAATCCCTTTATCTCCTTCAACAGAGTCAAATGAACTTGTGGATACAATTTGGATGTATATGCATCCAGTATGAAGGAAGTTAGAGGCAGTTTCATGAGCCAATGCTAACTAGTGTTAGTGCAATACTGGAAGTCTATGGGAACAGCTAGAATAACAAATTTCGCTATTGTTAGTTAGCAACTTCCTTCAAATTTCATGCACAGACATACAAATGGTCTCCACAAGTTAATCTGACTCTGGAGATGTAGATAAAGGGCTTCACAGCCAAATCTCGAACTGTCCCTTTAAGAGCTGAGGAAGAACTATTTAAGAACCTTATTTTTTTCAGTGTAGGCCTACTAGAAAAATAACCTATTTGGGGAAGTGAGAAAAGACGTGGTAGGCCTTGTGTAATTCAAAGTTGGCCTAAATGTTCCATTGTTGGTGCAGCATATGTCGCATTGCTTTGCATGAGATGCTATAGGCCTTTGTGTTGGAATATCTGATGATGTTATTTATAGATCAAAAGCTCTATGCAAAAAAAAAATGCTGTGTATATCTCAGCGGGTCTTTACAGTCATGGCAACGTAATCTAGGTGAGCTGCATCAACAGATAGCCTTGATGTCCAATTCGTATGCAGCCTTGGTGAATTCTTAATATCGACGTAAAGGGGAAACATTGCGTTTAGGTTTAGGGCCGCAGAGTGTTTGACTGGGCCAGTACTGAGCTGAGCCCGTGGAAGTGTTGCAGAAGTGAGCATTACTGCAGTGATACAAACCCGAACAAACCCGAGTGAGAACAGCGGCAGCCACAGCACATCGAAAAGACGCAGAGCCTCGATACAGTCTGCAGCGAAATAGAATTGGCATAACAGGCCCTACAATCACCCGTAAAAAGTTCCGCTACAGCTGAAATCTATGTGTTGCTGTGTCGTTGCGTTTAAGGGATTTGTTTTTGTGTGTTGGCTTTTTTCCTGCTGCGCTTCTGGCACGCGCGCACGCGCTCCACACACACACACACACCACCAGCAGCAGCAGTGGCAGCAGTATAGTGGGGTCTGCGCAAATAAGTTATTCACCCCCTCCTCTACTCCTCCTCTTTCTCCCTCTCCTGCTCTCCCCCTGCGCTCACTTGGTGCACAATTGCGATTGCAGCTACAACACACCAGCAACCACAAGCTTGCGCCTAACAGTGCAGTCACAGGGGACACACACACACACACACACACACACACACACACACACACACACACACACACACACACACACACACACACACACACACACACACACACACACACACACACACACACACACACACACACACACACACACACACACACACACACACACACACACACACAGGGGGTCTCTCTCTCGCTTTCTCTGTCACTCTCTCAGTCTCTCACTCACCAGTTGGGTTCTTGGTTTTCTTGAGACTCTTGCCACAAAGACACTGCAGCATATGCGATCCTTTGCTGTAAATGTTCCAAAGAAACCTCATCGATTTGGTCGAGGAGCACTCCAGCAGCCTAGACACCCTCATGGGGACTCGCTCCCCCCGCTTGCATAACAGCCAGGTCCCGTTGGGCTTAGCTCTGCGACTCGGCCCAACCAGCTGGACCATAGAACAGAACAGGTGAATCCCAGGGTCCTTCGCGTTGGCGCTTAGCTGCAGAAACGCTTCGTTATACCTCAGAATGAAGGCGAATGCTGCAGTTACCTCCACTTGCTCCTGCACCTTAACGGTATCGCTGCTGCGGGTACTGCTGCTGCCGCCTGGCCGGCGCGTCAGAAGCCCAAATAGACTCTTTAGATCGCATCTGCCGCACAGGGGGAGCGGTGCGGCAGACAGACATGCGGAGCTAGCGTGTAGTCGGCGGAACGCAGGGGATTTCTGGACAAAAAACCATTGCATATTAGTTCGTACGTTCCCGGGGTGACGGTGGATATGGGATCGGTCCGTTAATGAACCCGTAGGGGTACCATCCCTATGCGAACACTGCAGCGGAGCTTTCTAACCAACAACGCATAGCCAAACGCTGGAGCCCCGAATCCAAATCAAGTCGCGTCGTCACGTTGGTGAAGGCTACTCGCTTTTACTGTAAATCCCAGCAGGAATCAATCCCGTCGTTCCTGCGTCTTTAAAAAAACGTGTTGAATATTTAATAAAGCCTAGGCTTTTTAAAATGAATAATCCATGCTTCTCTGATAGAGTCCCAGTGCACTGCTGCTGCTCTCCTATCCGGGTAGTTTCTGTTTTCTCTTTCCCCCTCTTCTTTTCCTCTCCTCCTCACCTTGTTGATGAAAATAAGCTGACTACGGCCCTCCCTTCTCCCAAAAGTATAACGCATCCGGTAGGGATGTGTGTGCGTGGTCCCGTACCCCTGCGCTCGAGAGAGGCGGGCGCGAGGAAGGGGGTGGGATGAGAGGGAGGAGGGGTTCAAACCAAGAGATCGGTTTTCCATTACGTAGACATGTGGTTTCCACATCATCACCTACGAACGAGACGCTCCCCTAGTTTTGGTAAAAGTGACTCGAGATATCGTCACTTCACCGGTCGGCTCGCTCTCTCCCGTATTTTACCGTCACTTCCAAACCGTGATTGGAATTCTCGATTGGGGGTAGAACATAGCCTGAGGCTCACGCAGGTGGGTGAAACGTCCAGTGCGTTGTAGAACCATATGTAAAATAATAGATCAACAATTATCCTATAGTTTATTGATAAGTGCTCTCTAGCTAGAACTCGTAGTGTGTGTGTGTGTGTGTATTCCAGCAGATGCATTTAAATGCAGCGCTGCAGCGCTGAGCAGCATTTTGTTGGCTATAACCGCTCTCGGTGGCCCTGACCCGCTCCACCTGCATAGCACCAGCTCGACAGCTTACGACATCCGGTGCTTGAAAGGACAGCGCCAGGACCAGCATCATATCAGTGGTGACGCATTCTCCCATTTCCCCTGCATGTTCTGCCATATATAATTCGTTTAGATTCTAACTTTCGAAAAGAGAGCCATATTGTCCAGCCTTGAACTACCAAGAAAGGTTAAATAATAGCAATATTATATGTTATTTGTAAAGTGGATTTCAAGACACCCCAGAGCTGTGTTGACTGAGTGGGTGATAACTCTATTCATGCAAAGGCACTACCGCTTTATTTGAACAACGTTGTTCAGTCACTTCTCAGTGTTCAAGGCAAACGCTTAGCGCTATTACACAACACATAAACAGCTCATTGCAGCAGGTGAGAAGATGTAAAATATTGCACAGGAGGTCGGCTGTGGTGTGTATAGAACCACCACAGTAAAAACTTGTCAGTTTTCTTAAAATGTGTTTCTAAACATATGGTTATAATATACAGTGCCCTGGGAAAGTATTCACCCCCTTTGACTTTTCCCACATTTTGTTGTGTTTCAGCCTTATTCTAAAATGGATGAATAAAAAACACAACATCTACACACAATACCTCCATTGATCATCCATGAGGTGTTTCTACAACTTGATTGTAGTCCACCGCGGTAAATTCAATTGATAGGACATGATTTGGAAAGGCACACACCTGTCTATATACGGTCCCACAGTTGACAGTGCATGTCAGAGCAAAAGCCAAGCCACGAGGTCAAAGGGATAGTCTGTAGAGCTCCGAGAGGATTGTGTCGAGGCACAGATCTGGGGAAGGGTACCAAAACATTTCTGCAGCATTGGAGGTCTTCAAGAACACAGTGGCCTCTTAAATGGAAGAAGTTTGGAACCACCAAGGCCCAACTGAGCAATCGGGGGAGAAGGGCCTTGGTCAAGGCACATGACAGCCCGCTTGGAGTTTGCCAAAAAGCACCTAAAGACTCTCAGACCATGAGAAACAAGATTCTCTGCTCTGATGAAACCAATATTAAATTATTTGGCCTGAATATCAAGTGTCACGTGCGGAGGAAACCTGGGTGAAACTATCCCTGCGGTGAAGCATGGTGGTGGAAGCATGGTGGTGGTATTTTTCAGCGACAGGGACTGGGAGACTAGTCAGGATCGAGGGAAAGATGAATGGAGCAAAGTACAGAGAGAACCTTGATGCAAACCTGCTCCAGAGCGCTCAGGACCTCAGACTCGAGCAAGGGTTTACCTTCCAACAGGACAACGACCCTAAGCACACAGCCAAGACAACACAGGTGGGTCTTCAAGACAAGTCTCTGAATGTCCTTGAGTGGCCCAGCCAGAGCCCAGACTTGAACCAATGTCTGGAGAGACCTGAAAATAGCTGTGAAGCAAAGCTCCCCATCCCACCTGACAGAGCTTGAGAGGATCTGCATAGGAGAATGGGAGAAACTCCCAAAATACAGGTGAGCCAAACTTGTAGCGTCATACCCAAGAAGACTTGAGGCTGTAATTTCTGCCAAAGGTGCTTCAACAAAATACTGAAAAAGGGTCTGAATACTTATGTAAATGTGATATTTCTGTATAGTTAAAAACTAATAGTAACCAGATTTTGCTTTGTCATTTTGGGGTATTGTGTGTAGATTGATAAAAAAACTCAGATTTAATACATTTTAGAAGAAGTATGTAACCTAACAAAATGTGGAAAAAGTCAAGAGGTCTGAATACTTTCAGAAGGCACTGTATATATATATATATTATTTTTTTTGAATATATATTTTTTGAATATACATATAGTACCAGTCGAAAGTTTGGACACACCTACTCATTCAGGGGGTTTTCTTTATGTTGACAATTTTCTACATTGTAGAATAATAGTGAAGACATCAAAACTATGAAATAACATATGGAATCATGTAGTAACCACAAAAAAAGTGTTCTTCAAAGTAGCTACCCTTTGCCTTGATGACAGCTTTGCACACTCTTGGCATTCTCTCAACCAGCCTCACCTGGAATGCTTTTCCAACTATCTTGAAGGAGTTCCCACATATGCTGAGCACTTGTTGGCTGCTTTTCCTTCACTCTGCGGTCCGAGTCATCCCAAACCATCTCAATTGGGCTGAGGTCGGGTGATTGTGAAGACCAGGTCATCTGATGCAGCACTCCATCACTCTCCTTCTTGGTCAAATAGCCCTTACACTGCCTGTAGGTGTGTTGGGTCAATGTCCCACTAAGCACAAACCAGATGGGATGACATATCACTGCAGAATGCTGTGGTAGCCATGCTGATTAAGTGTGCCTTAAAATCTAAATAAATCACAGACAGTGTCACCAGCAAAGCACCCCCACACCATCACACCTCCTCCTCCATGCTTCACGGTGGGAACCACACATACGGAAATCATCCATTTACCCACACTGCGTCTCACAAAGACACCGTGGTTGCAACCAAAAATCCTAAATTTGGACTCATCAGACCAAAGGACAGATTTCCACTGGTCTAATGTCAAGTGCTCGTGTTTCTTGGCCCAAGCAAGTCTCTTCTTATTATTGGTGTCCTTTAGTAGTGGTTTCTTTTCAGCAATTCAACCATGAAGGCCTGATTCACGTGGTCTCCTCTGAACAGTTGATGTTGAGATGTGTCTGTTACTTGAACTCTGTGAGGCATTTATTTGGGCTGCAATTTCTGAGGCTGGTAACTCAAATGAACTTATCCTCTGGAGCAGAGGTAACTCTGGGTCATCCTTTCCTGTGGTGGTCCTCATAAGAGCCAGTTTCATCACATCGCTTGACAGTTTTTGCAACTTGACGGACCTTCATGTCTTAAAGTAATGATGGACTGTTGTTTCTCTTTGCTTATTTGACCTGTTCTTGCCATAACATGGACTTGGTATTTTACCAAATAGGGCAATCTTTTGTATATCACAACACAACAGATTGTCTCAAATGCATTTAGAAGGATAGAAATTCCACAAATGAACTTTTAACAAGATACACCTGTCAATTGAAATGCATTCCACGTGACTACCTCATGAAGCTGGTTAAGAGAATGCCAAGAGAGTGCAAAGCTGTCATCAAGGCAAAGGGTGGCTACTTTGAAGAATTTCATATATAAAATATATTTTGATTTATTTAACACTTTTTTGGTTACCACATGATTACATATGTGTTATTTCATAGTTTTGATTTCTTCATAATTATTCTACCATGTAGAAAATAGTAAAAATAAAGAAAAATCCTTGAATGATTAGGTGTGTCTGTAAATATATATTTATTTTTAGTATTTATTTTTGATATTTCATAGGCTACACCCAGGCTGTAAAATCTGTGCTACTTTCTGCATTCCATTCCAAGATCATTTTTCCTTCGACTCTCCTTACCAGAGAGAAGGCTAGTTTTTCACAATGAAATTCCACCCTCATCTACCTAGTTTTCACCCTCATCTATCTAGTTTTCAGAATGGAATTGGGCGACCAGTTGGAGTGTGTGAGAGAGAGAGAGCTCCTCATTCATTGATCTTTGTCACAGTACTGAATGGGCAGGCCACTCCTGGGACTATCCTATGGTTGCCCTGTCAGCCACCAATAAATAGCTAACAATGACAGACCCGGCTGGTACTGGTCCTTTCAGATACTGTCTGCTTCCTAAATGGCACACTTCTCCTTACATATTGCACTAGTATATGAACCCCCCCCCCCATTTCCTTGCTCATTATATCTCTACCTCTCTCTCTTTCTCTCCCTCTCTTCTCTCAGACAACACCGTTTACTTATTTGAAAGTCTTTGAAAAGAACACATATTACATTCCAAAAACAATTCAAAGATGGGCACATCCCCATGGCAACAGAACAACTAAACTCAACCTTGGATAACTGTGGTGATTGCTTTACTCTGTACAATCATTGTGGTCCATCAATAGTCAATATGCCCCAAGAGAACTGTGGTGTGGTTTGTGTGTGTGTGTGTGTGTGCGTGTGTGGGTGTGGTGTGGTGTGGTGTGTGTGTGTGTGCTGCATCACTCAGAGAATGTAATTTTATTACAGCTGGGTCTACACACCAGAGGGGGGTCTCTAACATGATAAAGCCCAAGCAGAAAGCCTCTACAGTACTATAGTCTTTAACCTCTGGTGGGTAGAGAAGACTAGAGCACTCAGATGTGCGACCAGTATATTCAATCACATGCATTGGATTAGGACTTCCAGACTGTCTGCAGTACATTGGAGAATACAAGATGGTCCTTCTATTGATGAACTACTGTCTATATGTTTGATTCATCACAGACACAATGTATAGGTGATCGTTTGAGACCAAAAACACAAACAACATTAGCTATGTATCATTATAACCATTAAAAGGTTTTGGAGTAGCAATACCTCTTCCCCTAGTTGAGCACACATGTTCTACAGCAGGATACCAAACACCTATTAGTGAATCAAAAGGTTTATGAGGCTCTCTGATTTCTGCTTAATATCACCACCTGCTGGCCAATCAAAACACTGACAGGCAGATACACTACCTATATAAACGAACTCTGCCCTATGTGCCTTCTTAACTAATTTCCAGGTCATGGAAATGTAATAGATAATAATAAAATATATTGAAACAGTTTGAGAGACAGACAGACCGACCGACAGACATACTTTGCTCCTCTCTCTCTCACACATGTATTCTGGTGAAATCTGCCTGATCGTGCGATAGCTGACATTTTGTTGAAGTAAAACGAAAAGAGAGCGCTGCGTGACCAGGCTAACTCGTCTCTCAGTGCCAGACACTGTTCTTCCTCTTGCTGTGCTGCTGCTGCTGGGCCAGACGGAAGAGCACCTGTCTTCTGTGAAACACCACCAGACGGCGTTGTAGAGTAGGGCTGTAGTTATCTGTACTGTACCTGTATCTGTGGGTGTCTGTACTGTTCCAGTAGATGTCTGTACTGAACCTGTAATTGTCTTTACTTGTAGGTGTCTGTACTGTACCTGTATTTTTCTGTACTGTACCTGTATGTGCCTGTACCTGTATCTGTAGGTGTCTGTACTGTACCTGTAGGTGTCTGTACTGTTCCTGTATTTGTCTGTACTGTTCCAGTAGATATCTGTACTGAACCTGTAGGTGTCTGTACTGTTCCTGTATTTGTCTGTACTGTTCCAGTAGATATCTGTACTGAACCTGTAGTTGTCTGTCCTTGTAGGTGTCTGTACTTGTATTTGTCTGTACTGTTCCTGTATGTGTCTGCACTGTACCTGTAGGTGTCTATACTGTATCTGTAGGTGTCTGTACTGTTCCTGTAGGTGTCTGTACTGTACCTGTAGGTGTATGTACTGTTCCTGTATGTGTCTGCACTGTACCTGTATGTGTCTGCACTGTTCCTGTAGGTGTCTGTACCTGTAGGTGTCTGGACTGTACCTGTAGTTGTCTGTACTTGTAGGTGTATGTACTTGTAGGTGTCTGTACTGTACCTGCATTTGTCTGTACTGTTCCTGTAGGTGTCTGTACTGTTCCTGTAGGTGTCTGTACTGTTCCTGTAGTTATCTGTACTGTACCTGTATTTGTCTGTACTGTTCCTGTATGTGTCTGCACTGTACCTGTAGGTGTCTGTACTGTTCCTGTAGGTGTATGTACTGTTCCTGTAGGTGTCTGTACTGTTCCTGTAGTTATCTGTACTGTACCTGTATTTGTCTGTACTGTTCCTGTATGTGTCTGCACTGTACCTGTATTTGTCTGTACTGTTCCTGTAGGTGTCTGTACTGTTCCTGTAGTTATCTGTACTGTACCTGTATTTGTCTGTACTGTTCCTGTAGGTGTCTGTACTGTTCCTGTAGTTATCTGTACTGTACCTGTAGGTGTCTGTACTGTTCCTGTAGGTGTCTGTACTGTTCCTGTAGTTATCTGTACTGTACCTGTAGGTGTCCATACTGTACCTGTAGGTGTCTGTACTGTACCTGTAGGTGTCTGTACTGTTCCTGTATGTGTCTGTACTGTTCCTGTAGGTGTCTGCACTGTACCTGTACGTGTCTGTACTGTTCCTGTAGGTGTCTGCACTGTACCTGTAGGTGTCCATACTGTACCTGATGTGTCTGCACTGTACCTGTAGGTGTCCATACTGTACCTGTAGGTGTCTGTACTGTTCCTGTATGTGTCTGTACTGTTCCTGTAGGTGTCTGCACTGTACCTGTACGTGTCTGTACTGTTCCTGTAGGTGTCTGTACCTGTAGGTGTATGTACTGTACCTGTAGGTGTCTGGACTGTACCTGTATGTCTCTGGACTGTTTCTGAAGGTGTCTGTACCTGTAGGTGTCTGTACTCTGCCTGTATGTGTCTGTACTATTCCTGTATGTGTCTGTACCTGTATGTGTCTGCGCTGTTCCTGTAGGTGTCTGTACCTGTAGTTGTCTGTACTGTTCCTGTAGGTGTCTGTACCTGTAGGTGTCTGTACTGTACATGTAGGTGTCTGTACTGTACCTGTATGTGTCTGGACTGTTTCTGAAGGTGTCTGTACCTGTAGGTGTCTGTACTCTGCCTGTATGTGTCTGTACTGTTCCTGTATGTGTATGTACGGTTCCTGTATGTGTATGTACTGTTCCTGTATGTGTCTGTACTGTTCCTGTATGTGTCTGTACTGTTCCTGTATGTGTATGTACGGTTCCTGTATGTGTATGTACTGTTCCTGTATGTGTCTGTACTGTTCCTGTAGGTGTCTGTACTGTTCCTGTATGTGTCTGTACTGTTCCTGTATGTGTATGTACTGTTCCTGTATGTGTCTGTACTGTTCCTGTATGTGTCTGTACTGTTCCTGTATGTGTCTGTACTGTTCCTGTATGTCTGCACTGTTCCTGTTCCTGTATGTGTATGTACTGTTCCTGTATGTGTCTGTACTGTTCCTGTATGTGTCTGTACTGTCTGTACTGTACCTGTATGTGTCTGTACTGTTCCTGTATGTGTATGTACTGTTCTTGTAGGTGTCTGTACTGTTCCTGTAGTTATCTGTACTGTACCTGTATGTGTCTGTACTGTTCCTGTATGTGTATGTACTGTTCTTGTAGGTGTCTGTACTGTTCCTGTAGTTATCTGTACTGTTCCTGTATGTGTCTGTACTGTTCCTGTATGTGTCTGCACTGTTCCTATATGTGTCTGCACTGTTCCTGTAGATGTCTGAACTTGTAGGTGTCTGTACTGTACCTGTAGTTGTCTGTACTGTTCCTGTATGTGTCTGTACTGTACCTGTATGTGTCTGTACTGTTCCTGTATGTGTCTGTACTGTTCCTGTATGTGTATGTACTGTTCTTGTAGGTGTCTGTACTGTACCTGTATGTGTCTGTACTGTACCTGTATGTGTCTGTACTGTTCCTGTATGTGTATGTACTGTTCTTGTAGGTGTCTGTACTGTTCCTGTAGTTGTCTGTACTGTTCCTGTATGTGTCTGTACTGTTCCTGTATGTGTCTGCACTGTTCCTGTAGATGTCTGAACTTGTATGTGTCTGTACTGTACCTGTAGTTGTCTGTACTGTTCCTGTATGTGTCTGTACTGTACCTGTATGTGTCTGCACTGTACCTGTAGGTGTCTGTACCTGTAGTTGTCTGTACTGTTCCTGTAGGTGTCTGTACCTGTAGGTGTCTGTACTGTACCTGTAGGTGTCTGTACTGTACCTGTATGTGTCTGGACTGTTTCTGAAGGTGTCTGTACCTGTAGGTGTCTGCACTGTACCTGTAGGTGTCTGTACTGTACCTGTATATGTCTGCACTATTCCTGTATGTGTCTGCACTGTACCTGTAGGTGTCTGTACCTGTAGTTGTCTGTACTGTTCCTGTAGGTGTCTGTACGTGTAGGTGTCTGTACTGTACCTGTATGTGTCTGGACTGTTTCTGAAGGTGTCTGTACCTGTATGTGTCTGCACTGTACCTGTAGGTGTCTGTACTGTTCCTGTATGTGTATGTACTGTTCCTGTAGGTGTCTGTACTGTTCCTGTATGTGTCTGCACTGTACCTGTAGGTGTCTGTACTGTTCCTGTATGTGTCTGCACTGTACCTGTATGTGTCTGTACTGTTCCTGTATGTGTATGTACTGTTCTTGTAGGTGTCTGTACTGTTCCTGTAGTTATCTGTACTGTTCCTGTATGTGTCTGTACTGTTCCTGTATGTGTCTGCACTGTTCCGTTATGTGTCTGCACTGTTCCTGTAGATGTCTGAACTTGTAGGTGTCTGTACTGTACCTGTAGTTGTCTGTACTGTTCCTGTATGTGTCTGTACTGTACCTGTATGTGTCTGCACTGTACCTGCAGGTGTATGTACTGTTCCTGTAGTTGTCTGTACTTGTATTTGTCTGTACTGTTCATGTAGGTGTCTGTACTGTTCCTGTAGTTGTCTGTACTGTACCTGCAGGTGTATGTACTGTTCCTGTAGTTGTCTGTACTGTTCCTGTAGTTATCTGTACTGTTCCTGTAGTTGTCTGTACTGTACCTGTATGTGTCTGTACTGTGCCTGTATTTGTCAGCACTGTTCCTGTAGGTGTCTGTACGGTTCCTGTATATGTCTGTACTATACCTGTATCTGTAGGTGTCTTTACAGTTCCTGTATATGTCTGCACTATTCCTGTATGTGTCTGCACTGTACCTGTAGGTGTCTGTACCTGTAGTTGTCTGTACTGTTCCTGTAGGTGTCTGTACATGTAGGTGTCTGTACTGTACCTGTATGTGTCTGGACTGTTTCTGAAGGTGTCTGTACCTGTAGGTGTCTGCACTGTACCTGTAGGTGTCTGTACTGTACCTGTATATGTCTGCACTGTACCTGTATGTGTCTGTACTGTTCCTGTATGTGTATGTACTGTTCTTGTAGGTGTCTGTACTGTTCCTGTAGTTATCTGTACTGTTCCTGTATGTGTCTGTACTGTTCCTGTATGTGTCTGCACTGTTCCGTTATGTGTCTGCACTGTTCCTGTAGATGTCTGAACTTGTAGGTGTCTGTACTGTTCCTGTAGTTATCTGTACTGTTCCTGTATGTGTCTGTACTGTTCCTGTATGTGTCTGCACTGTTCCGTTATGTGTCTGCACTGTTCCTGTAGATGTCTGAACTTGTAGGTGTCTGTACTGTACCTGTAGTTGTCTGTACTGTTCCTGTATGTGTCTGTACTGTACCTGTATGTGTCTGCACTGTACCTGCAGGTGTATGTACTTTTCCTGTAGTTGTCTGTACTTGTATTTGTCTGTACTGTTCATGTAGGTGTCTGTACTGTTCCTGTAGTTGTCTGTACTGTACCTGCAGGTGTATGTACTGTTCCTGTAGTTGTCTGTACTGTTCCTGTAGTTATCTGTACTGTTCCTGTAGTTGTCTGTACTGTACCTGTATGTGTCTGTACTGTGCCTGTATTTGTCAGCACTGTTCCTGTAGGTGTCTGTACGGTTCCTGTATATGTCTGTACTATACCTGTATCTGTAGGTGTCTTTACAGTTCCTGTATATGTCTGCACTATTCCTGTATGTGTCTGCACTGTACCTGTAGGTGTCTGTACCTGTAGTTGTCTGTACTGTTCCTGTAGGTGTCTGTACGTGTAGGTGTCTGTACTGTACCTGTATGTGTCTGGACTGTTTCTGAAGGTGTCTGCACTGTACCTGTAGGTGTCTGTACTGTACCTGTATATGTCTGCACTATTCCTGTATGTGTCTGCACTGTACCTGTAGGTGTCTGTACTGTTCCTGTATGTGTATGTACTGTTCCTGTAGGTGTCTGTACTGTTCCTGTATGTGTCTGCACTGTACCTGTAGGTGTCTGTACTGTTCCTGTATGTGTCTGCACTGTACCTGTATGTGTCTGTACTGTTCCTGTATGTGTATGTACTGTTCTTGTAGGTGTCTGTACTGTTCCTGTAGTTATCTGTACTGTTCCTGTATGTGTCTGTACTGTTCCTGTATGTATCTGCACTGTTCCTTTATGTGTCTGTACTGTTCCTGTATGTGTCTGTACTGTACTTGTATGTGTCTGCACTGTACCTGCAGGTGTATGTACTGTTCCTGTAGTTGTCTGTACTTGTATTTGTCTGTACTGTTCATGTAGGTGTCTGTACTGTTCCTGTAGTTGTATGTACTGTACCTGCAGGTGTATGTACTGTTCCTGTAGTTGTCTGTACTGTTCCTGTAGTTGTCTGTACTGTACCTGTATGTGTCTGTACTGTGCCTGTATTTGTCAGCACTGTTCCTGTAGGTGTCTGTACGGTTCCTGTATATGTCTGTACTATACCTGTATCTGTAGGTGTCTTTACAGTTCCTGTATGTGTCTGTACTGTTCCTGTATGTGTCTGCACTGTACCTGTAGGTGTCTGTACCTGTATGTGTCTGGACTGTACCTGTAGGTGTCTGTACCTGTATGTGTCAGCACTGTTCCTGTAGTTGTCTGTACTGTTCCTGTATGTGTCTGCACTGTTCCTGTATGTGTCTGCACTGTTCCTGTATGTGTCTGTACTGTTCCTGTAGGTGTCTGCACTGTTCCTGTAGGTGTATGTACTGTTCCTGTATGTGTCTGCACTGTTCCTGTAGGTGTCTGCACTGTTCCTGTAGGTGTATGTACTGTTCCTGTAGTTGTCTGCACTGTTCCTGTAGGTGTATGTACTGTTCCTGTATGTGTCTGCACTGTTCCTGTAGGTGTCTGCACTGTTCCTGTAGGTGTCTGCACTGTTCCTGTATGTGTCTGTACTGTTCCTGTATGTGTCTGTACTGTTCCTGTATGTGTCTGCACTGTTCCTGTAGGTGTCTGTACTGTTCCTGTATGTGTCTGCACTGTTTCTGTAGGTGTCTGCACTGTTCCTGTAGGTGTTGGTACTATACCTATATTTGTCTGTACTGTTCCTGTATGTGTCTGCACTGTACTTGTAGGTGTCTGTACTGTTCCTGTATGTGTCTGCACTGTAGCTGTAGGTGTAAGTACTGTTCCTGTATGTGTCAGCACTGTTCCTGTAGGTGTCTGTACTGTTCCTGTATTTGTCAGCACTGTTCCTGTAGGTGTCTGTACTATACCTGTATCTGTAGGTGTCTTTACAGTTCCTGTATGTGTCTGTACTGTTCCTGTAGTTGTTTGTACTGTACCCGCGGGTGTCTGTACTGTTCCTGTAGTTGTCTGTACTGTACCTGTAGGTGTCTGTACTCTACCTGTAGTTGTCTGCACTTGTAGGTGTCTGTACTTGTTGGTGTCTGTACTGTACCTGTGTCTATAGGTGTCTGTACTGTACCTGTAGGTGTCTGTACTCTACCTGTAGTTGTCTGTACTTGTTGGTGTCTGTACTGTACCTGTGTCTATAGGTGTCTGTACTGTACCTGTATCTGTAGGTGTCGGTACTGTTCCAGTAGACGTCTGTACTGAACCTGTGTCTGTAGTTATCTGAACTGTACCTGTATCTGCAGTTGTCTTTATTGTTCCTGTATGTGTCTCTACTGTACCTGCAGGTGTCTGTACTGTACCTGTATCTGTAGGTGTCTGTACTGTACCTGTTCCTGTATGTGTCTGTACTGTTCCTGTATCTGTAGGTGTCTGTACTGTTCCAGTAGACGTCTGTACTGAACCTGTGTCTGTAGTTGTCTTTACTGTTCCTGTATGTGTCTGTACTGTACCCTTGTCTGAAGGTGTCTGTACTGTACCTGTTCCTGTAGGTGTCTGTACTGTTCCTGTAGTTATCTGTACTGTACCTGTATTTGTCTGTACTGTTCCTGTATGTGTCTGCACTGTACCTGTAGGTGTCTGTACTGTACCTGTATGTGTCTGTACTGTTCCTGTAGGTGTCTGTACTGTTCCTGTAGTTGTCTGTACTGTACCTGCAGGTGTACGTACTGTTCCTGTAGTTGTCTGTACTGTTCCTGTAGTTATCTGTACTGTACCTGCAGGTGTACGTACTGTTCCTTCAGGTGTCTGTACTGTTCCTGTATGTGTCTGCACTATTCCTGTAGGTGTCTGTACTGTTCCTGTAGTTATCTGTACTGTTCCTGTAGTTATCTGTACTGTACCTGCAGGTGTACGTACTGTTCCTTCAGTTGTCTGTACTGTTCCTGTATGTGTCTGCACTGTTCCTGTAGGTGTCTGTACTGTACCTGTATGTGTCTGTACTCTACCTGTAGTTGTCTGTTCCTGTAGGTGTCTGTACTGTACATGTATTTGTCTGTACTCTACCTGTAGTTGTCTGTACTTGTTGATGTCTGTACTGTACCTGTGTCTATAGGTGTCTGTACTGTACCTGTATCTGTAGGTGTCTGTACTGTTCCAGTAGACGTCTGTACTGAACATGTGTCTGTAGGTGTCTGTACTGTTACTGTATGCGTCTGTACTGTTCCTGTATGTGTCTGTACTGTACCTGTATGTGTCTCTACTGTACCTGCAGATGACTGTACTATACCTGTGGTTGTCTGTAGCTGTCTGTACTGTACCTGTGGGTGTCTGTACTGTGTCTGAAGTTGTCTGTACTGTATATGTGTCTGGGTGACTGTGAATTGGTGGTAATCCTTGCAGGGAGGTGCAGCTTGTTGACTGAGTGTGAGTAGATAGCAGAATAGCCACACACAAGGTAGTGTGTGGTTGAGGGGAAGGATGAGAAATATGGAGAGTGAACGTGTGATATTACCCACTCTTTTCCTGATGACTCAAACTGAATTCTTCCACTGTTCTATGTTCGCAACATCTATCTGAGACTGCCATCGTTGAAGTCGTTAAGTGGTGACGTCAAAATGAAAGGTCATGTACAACACAAAGTTGTCAGTGATTGTATCATCTCTAACCAATCAGAGTATCAAAGCCAATGACAAATTTCCACAACACCACTTTACCCACATGTGTTCTGGCTTTGTCCCAACCCATCGGTTTCTGGGACCAATCAGAGCCTTTAGAATGTGTTTGCGTTCTCGGGGAGGTACTCAGATCCAGACTAATTGCAGAGAATAAACTTACATCCATGGACGTGGCGTAGCGTTTGGCCGGAGCAGGGAGTTTGGGTTGCCAGGCAACAGCATTCATTGTTTACAATGTCAAGGCACCGTGCTCCTTCTGCTCAACTTCTCCTAGCCAGTCTCTCAACCACAACTCTTTCTGTTCCGCCTTCCACACGTTTTTACTCTGTATCCGGGCCATTTCTACGCTTTGAGGGGAACTGAGGGGGAAATAAGAGGCTTCTGGTCATAGTGGGTGTCATATGTGTCAACAATGTTTTCAGGACCTGTTTGCCAGTTCAACTCTTTGCTGAGTTACGAGGTACATTAAATGGCAATGGGTTTGTCTAGGATTGAAAGTGTCAGTAGATGTGTGTGTGTGTATGTGTGGTTGAGGGGTAAGCTGAGAAATCTAGAGCTTAAATGTGTGATATTACCCAGCACTCATTGTTTACAATAATGTCAAGGCACCTTCTGTTCAACTTCTCCGAACCAGTCTCCCAACCACAACTCTTTCTGTTCCACCTTTCACACATTCTTACTCTGTATCTGGGTCGTTTCTCACATTGTAGCGGAAGTGATGGGGAAATACCAAAGACTACAAAATGTCCACCCTGTTTGATTTTTGTGATGTTTAATTGATACAACTTTTATTGGAGATTTACACATTTGTAGCAAAAGGAATCACAAGTAAAAATCAAAGCTGCATTTCATTCCGAAAACCTGTCCCCTCTGTTCGTCCCTCTATCCTTTGCTTTGCACAGTTGACTATTTCAAAATGTCTAAAGTACTGAATGGCGCTGCCCATGCTAAAAGAGCTTTTGGGCACTAGAGTCCTCTATCTATCTCTATGAGAAAGCACTCAGGGGCGTGTCAAAGCAGCCATTAGTGCACATATATAGAGATGAGTCAAAGATTTTCTACCTCCATGGTGGAAACCTAAATATCACTTGAGCTGTGTTCGAATACTCATACTAACCGCATTAACCATACTATTTGTGACGTGAATTGAGTATATAGTATGCGTATTGGTCATAGTATGGATATAGTTAGTATGCCAAAAGTTCCCGGATGTCGTACTAAATTCGCCAAAATATGAAGTATACAATGTAGAGGACTGTTTCCGTACTTTAGGGCCCATAATGCAATTCTTCAGGAAATGGGCATGGCTTCACATCGTTTTCCGATATGAAGATAATTGCGGAAAACATGCAGCCGAAGTACGAGAGGGGATACAAATTCATTGCTTTAACTAATTAAGACAAACATTAAGAAAATGTTGAGCAATGTAATAAAGTAATGATTTTTCAAATAAGTTACTTTACATGTTATGTTGGCTGACAATTTGTTAGCTATGCTGTCCTTGCGAACCATATTGCATATCATTACAGCAGTATGCTAGCTACCTACCTACCTAACGTTAGTTGGCTACTAACTTATACATCAAACTTGCCAGTATATTAACTATAGGCTAACTAACTAACTACCCAATGTTTATTGACTTGATTATTCCCGTCATTCTTAGCTTAGCTATATGGTACAGTCGTTATATAGCTATATGGTACAGTCGTGCGTTCTCAATGGACATTTGGGTGCTTTCATGAATTCGCTCTGGCTATCTACTCTGACTTCAAAGGATCCCTTCTGAGTGGTGCCTAGTGTGCTTATGTCTGCATAACGAGGAAGTAAAAAAAAATAAAAATTGCAACTTTGGACTATTTCTGGTCTAGTGTTTGATGACAGCAGAATACACTGCCCAGCCATACACAATTAGAAAGAGCAGTTTCTCATGATTAAAACAGTGTCCAATTAAAAAATAAAATCTAAATATACACATTACAAGAAATTTGACAAAATAGACAGACATACATACAGTGGGGCAAAAAAGTATTTAGTCAGCCACCAATTGTGCAAGTTCTCCCACATAAAAAGATGAGAGGCCTGTAATTTTCATCATAGGTACACTTCAACTATGACAGACAAAATGAGAAAAAAAATCCAGAAAATCACATTGTAGGATTTTTAATGAATTTATTTGCAAATTGTGGTGGAAAATAAGTATTTGGTCACCTACAAACAAGCAAGATTTCTGGCTCTCACAGACCTGTAACTTCTTCTTTAAAGAGGCTCCTCTGTCCTCCACTCGTTACCTGTATTAATGGCACCTGTTTGAACTTATCAGTATAAAAGACCCCTGTCCACAACCTCAAACAGTCACACTCCAAACTCCACTATGGCCAAGACCAAAGAGCTGTCAAAGGACACCAGAAACAAAATTGTAGACCTGCACCAGGCTGGGAAGACTGAATCTGCAATAGGTAAGCAGCTTGGTTTGAAGAAATCAACTGTGGGAGCAATTATTGGGAAATAGAAGACATAGAAGACCACTGATAATCTCCTTCGATCTAGGGCTCCACGCAAGATCTCACCCCGCGGGGTCAAAATTATCACAAGAATGGCGAGCAAAAAACTCAGAACCACACGGGGGGACCTAGTGAATGACCTGCAGAGAGCTGGGACCAAAGTAACAAAGCCTACCATCAGTAACACACTATGCCGCCAGGGACTCAAATCCTGCAGTGCCAGACGTGTCCCCCTGCTTAAGCTTGTACATGTCCAGGCCCATCTGAAGTTTGCTAGAGAGCATGTGGATGATCCAGAAGAAGATTGGGAGAATGTCATATGATCAGATGAAACCAAAATATTTTTTGGGGGGTAAAAACTCAACTCGTGTTTGGAGGACAAAGAATGCTGAGTTGCATCCAAAGAACACCATATCTACTGTGAAGCATGGGGTGGAAACATCATGCTTTGGGGCTGTTTTTCTGCAAAGGGACCAGGACGACTGATCCGTGTAAAGGAAAGACTGAATGTGTCCATGTATCGTGAGATTTTGAGTGAAAACCTCCTTCCATCAGCAAGGGCATTGAAGATGAAACGTGGCTGGGTCTTTCAGCATGACAATGATCCCAAACACACCGCCCGGGCAACGAATGAGTGGCTTCGTAAGAAGCATTTCAAGGTCCTGGAGTGGCCTAGCCAGTCTCCAGATCTCAACCCCATAGAAAATCTTTGGAGGGAGTTGAAAGTCCGTGTTGCCCAGCAACAGCCCCAAAACAACATCACTGCTCTAGAGGAGATCTGCATGGAGGAATGGGCCAAAATACCAGCAAGTGTGTGAAAACCTTGTGAAGACTTAGAGAAAACATTTGACCTCTGTCATTGCCAACAAAGGGTATATAACAAAGTATTGAGAAACTTTTGTTATTGACCAAATACTTATTTTTCACCATAATTTGCAAATAAATTCATAAAAATCCTACAACGTGCTTTTCCCCCTCATTTTGTCTGTCATGGTTGAAGTGTACCTATGATGAAAATTACAGGCCTCTCATCTTTTTAAGTGGGAGAACTTGCTCAATTGGTTGCTGACTAAATACTTTTCCCCCCACTGTATATTTCCCTATAGGAAACAATGGGACAACCTCAGAGTTCCATGAGTAATATTTTGTTGTTGTTTACATTTTAACTACAAACAATGTGTCTCATTGCCAACAATAGCAAAGCAGGCATTGTGACTTAGAATGTTCGGAAGGCGAGTTGGTGCTCAATAGAACTAATAGGAGCTGGCAGGGTGAAAAATGCCCTAAAATAAGGCCTGTTTTTTTTGTGATTACTTCAAAACTATGGCAAGCAGCTGGGACATATAGTAAAACTATGAAACTGGGCTCCATGACGGATGTGATGAACTAGTTATCAGAAAAAAAAGCATTGTTAAAAATGTAATGTGTCCAGCCTATTACAGTCACCAACACTCTGGATAACATGAACACTGCCGAACCAGGTCTGCTAAGGCCTAAAATGGTCAAAGTGTACTCATTTGTGTCTGGAAGTAGCTAGCAAGCTAGCCAACGTTAGCTGGGGTTCCATTGTAAGGTCAGAACGCTCAAATCAACCCTACTCCTTGGCCCGAGCGTCTAGTGTGTGCTCCAAGTGCAAAAAACGCTCTGAATTTACAAAAGGGACAATCTGACAACTCTCTGAATTTACGAGCGCACTCTGGCACTGAATTTAAGAACACACACAAATTTGTAAAATGTCTAACAAGTCATTTGTTATGCTAGCTGGCTAGCGGTTGCATCGCAACAGCATCAACTTCCGGTAGACAGGTGAAGAACTACTACGCTCAATTGAAAGGATACTGTTTGTTTACAGTATGCTAAAATGAACTAATAGTATATACTCATTAAGTATGTAGTACACCGTATGTTAGCATGGGTTTTCAAACACAGCTTTGGTGCTTGCCCCAGTTTACTCTATTTACAAAACGCCGACAAGGTGAAGTTTCCTTGGCTGCAAACCACCAGTTTCCACTATTTTCCAAAAGACTACATCGTATTACGAAAATTGGTGGAATTCGCCTCCTTACACGAGAATGGCGTATTGAATGGCACTCAGATATGCGAGGCTCATTTCAGCAAATAATGTTTTCGACTCAATACACCGAGAAAGAGATTGTTGTGGGATGACGCGGTTCCTACGATTTATCCCAGCGATAGCCCGAGCAGAACCGATACTTCTTCACCATATGTTAGCCAAAAGGAAGCAACACAGACCGAACCAAGAAGTTCAGGATAGACCACGCATGGATTATTCTGTTATCCAGAACAGCAGGGAGCCGAAACGGTGAGTAGAGAGTTAATGATGGAGGCTACGTCACGTCAACGTGCTGAGCATCACTTCTGATAAACCAAGGAAAGGCTCCCGCTGAAAAACTGTTACATTATAGCAGATTTTTGCTATTTCATCAAATTATTATTCAAAATGTAAACGAACAGCAATCAGGCATAGTCTATCTGGTCACGGGAATATGGAATGTGTGTTTCATTGTTTTTTTGAGAATTGATAGGTGAGTTAAAATGTACATTTTCGAACGAACTATGTGCTATTGTTTACACAGTAAACTAGCTTGAGTTTGGCTAAATCTATTTGGGAATGAACTAGCATACTTTCATTCTGCGAACTCTCCTCCCTCTCTGCATCCTTTGACTCTCTATGTCCCCTATCCTCCAGGCCGGCTCGGTCCTCCCCTCCCGCTCCGTGGCTCGATGACTCATTGCGAGCTCACAGAACAGGGCTCCGGGCAGCCGAGCGGAAATGGAGGAAAACTCGCCTCCCTGCGGACCTGGCATCCTTTCACTCCCTCCTCTCTACATTTTCCTCCTCTGTCTCTGCTGCTAAAGCCACTTTCTACCACGCTAAATTCCAAGCATCTGCCTCTAACCCTAGGAAGCTCTTTGCCACCTTCTCCTCCCTCCTGAATCCCCCCCCCCTCCTCCCTCTCTGCAGATGACTTCGTCAACCATTTTGAAAAGAAGGTCGACGACATCCGATCCTCGTTTGCTAAGTCAAACGACACCGCTGGTTCTGCTCACACTGCCCTACCCTGTGCTCTGACCTCTTTCTCCCCTCTCTCTCCAGATGAAATCTCGCGTCTTGTGACGGCCGGCCGCCCAACAACCTGCCCGCTTGACCCTATCCCCTCCTCTCTTCTCCAGACCATTTCCGGAGACCTTCTCCCCTACCTCACCTCGCTCATCAACTCATCCCTGACCGCTGGCTACGTCCCTTCCGTCTTCAAGAGAGCGAGAGTTGCACCCCTTCTGAAAAAACCTACACTCGATCCCTCCGATGTCAACAATTACAGACCAGTATCCCTTCTTTCTTTTCTCTCCAAAACTCTTGAACGTGCCGTCCTTGGCCAGCTCTCCTGCTATCTCTCTCTGAATGACCTTCTTGATCCAAATCAGTCAGGTTTCAAGACTAGTCATTCAACTGAGACTGCTCTCCTCTGTATCACGGAGGCGCTCCGCACTGCTAAAGCTAACTCTCTCATCTCTGCTCTCATCCTTCTAGATCTATCGGCTGCCTTCGATACTGTGAACCATCAGATCCTCCTCTCCACCCTCTCCGAGTTGGGCATCTCCGGCGCGGCCCACGCTTGGATTGCGTCCTACCTGACAGGTCGCTCCTACCAGGTGGCGTGGCGAGAATCTGTCTCCTCTGTCACCACTGGTGTCCCCCAGGGCTCTGTTCTAGGCCCTCTCCTATTCTCTATACACCAAGTCACTTGGCTCTGTCATAACCTCATGGTCATCATTGCTATGCAGACGACACACAATTCATCTCCTTTCCCCCTTCTGATGACCAGGCGGCGAATCGCATCTCTGCATGTCTGGCAGACATATCAGTGTGGATGACGGATCACCACCTCAAGCTGAACCTCGGCAAGACGGAGCTGCTCTTCCTCCCGGGGAAGGACTGCCCGTTCCATGATCTCGCCATCACGGTTGACAACTCCATTGTGTCCTCCTCCCAGAGCGCTAAGAACCTTGGCGTGATCCTGGACAACACCCTGTCGTTCTCAACCAACATCAAGGCGGTGGCCCGTTCCTGTAGGTTCATGCTCTACAACATCCGCAGAGTACGACCCTGCCTCACACAGGAAGCGGCGCAGGTCCTAATCCAGGCACTTGTCATCTCCCGTCTGGATTACTGCAACTCGCTGTTGGCTGGGCTCCCTGCCTGTGCCATTAAACCCCTTCAACTCATCCAGAACGCCGCAGCCCGTCTGGTGTTCAACCTTTCCAAGTTTTCTCACATCACCCCGCTCCTCCGTTCTCTCCACTGGCTTCCAGTTGAAGCTCGCATCCGCTACAAGACCATGGTGCTTGCCTACGGAGCTGTGAGGGGAACGGCACCTCAGTACCTCCAGGCTCTGATCAGGCCCTACACCCAAACAAGGGCACTGCGTTCATCCACCTCTGGCCTGCTCGCCTCCCTACCACTGAGGAAGTACAGCTCCCGCTCAGCCCAGTCAAAACTGTTCGCTGCTCTGGCCCCCCAATGGTGGAACAAACTCCCTCACGACGCCAGGACAGCGGAGTCAATCACCACCTTCCGGAGACACCTGAAACCCCACCTCTTTAAGGAATACCTAGGATAGGATAAGTAATCCCTCTCACCCCCCCCCTTTAAGATTTAGATGCACTATTGTAAAGTGACTGTTCCACTGGATGTCATAAGGTGAATGCACCAATCTGTAAGTCGCTCTGGATAAGAGCGTCTGCTAAATGACTTAAATGTAAATGTAAATGTAAACATGACTGGAATTATGCCTCTACAATGTCGGATGTGAATCTAGATTAAGCTAGTGTCAAATGTTGACAACTGCACACTCAACATTGTTAGTGACATAGATTTCCTGATGTACAGATGTGCAACAATGCTAGCTTGTAAATTTGTATGCATTTGGACAACTGTTAAATTACGTTGTCATTACTGATGTATTGTACTTCTGTATTACATACATTCAGTCTTATTCAAATAAACAACAATCAATAATTAAAACGGCGAGTTTTTCACTCCCCTCTGTGTCCAGTGAGCTGCAGTCAATGGATGCCGTGGTGAAGGTTAAGGAGTCAGAGACAGCCATGACGGGAGCCACAATGGACGTTAAGGAGTCAGAGACAGCCATGGCAGGTTTTGAGGAGTCAACGGAAGCCACAATAGGCATTAAGGAGTCAATTTCAGCCACAATGGACGTGAAGGAGTCCATGTCAGCCATGATGGAAGTTAATGAGTCAGAGTCAAAAGAAGCCGTTGTGGACATTAAGGAGTCACAGGGAGCTGTTATGGAACTCAAGAGGCAGTCTTCCTCCTCTGGCAGCCAGGGGCGGGACAGAGACCGGGAGTCGGACAGCTATCTCCAGCACCTCCAGTGTCCCCACTGTCTGCTCCAGTGTAAGAGCCACTGCAACTACCTCATCCACATCGCTAAGATCCATCCAAGCCGCCTGGATGACACGCCTGTGGGTCGCCTGGGCAACGCCATCTTCTACCAGCGCACGGCACGGCTGTTCCACTGCAGCGTGTGTTTCCACACGGCCAGGGAGTTCCCTCGCCTCTACGACCACCTGCTCACCTGCCACTGCCTCTCTGGGAAGGGCCAGGGTGAGGAGGGAGAAGGGGATGAGCGTAGGGGGAAGGGGGGAGAAGAACAGGAAGGTATCAGTGTAGACGTGCTTTCAAAATACAGTAGTCATCCTCCCAGTGAGCCCAAGGCAGAAGAGGAGGATGAGGACAAAGGAGGAGCGAAGAAAGAGGAAGGTAGGAAAAGAGGACTAGAGGAGATGGAGGGAGGCGAGGATAACGAAGAGGACTCCCGCTCAGCCGGCAGCCCCATGAAACGAAATAGAAGCTCTACGGCAGGCAGTGAGGAAGATGATCATGATGAAGAGGAAGAGGAGCTACAGACCAACAACAACAAAAAAAGTGAGAAACACAAAAAACAGGAAGAGGCCTTCCTGACCAAATATATCCAGCGCCAGGGGGGTCGCTACAACTGTCGCCTGTGTGGCAAGCGCTCCAAGATGAAGGGCCATGCTATCTATCACGTGAGCTACAAGCACGACGTGCCCAAACCTTACTGCTGTAAAGAGTGTAACAAGGCCTTCATACTAGAGCGTCTGCTAAATGACTTAAAATGTAAATGTAAATGAGTATTCGCTACTCAACCATATCTACCACAACCACAGACAGGGCAAGTACCGCTGTCTCTTCTGCCCCTTCAGCTCTGACGTGGTGTGGGGCATAAAACGTCATGGCAACCGCTGCAATGCCCGAAGCGGGGAGGAGGGGGAGGGCAGCAATGGAGAAGAGTGATTGGTTAATGGTTGCTAACACATACTTTACCTTGGTAATCAGGAGAAGGAACATTACAGCCAGGCCTACATTATCTAGATTCTAGAATCTCTTTGCATTGTGCATCTACTAGGCTAGTAACCCTAGGTACAGTAGATTCCACTGTCACAGAGGTATAGATTCTCAGTGAAGTATGTATTTACTTCCTCTGTACACACAGTGATGAAGAATGATGTACTTTGTCATTCTGTTGACTTTTCCTGATATACGTCTGTGGAGCAGATGGACTCAAATGTAGAATATGTACTTTGTGAACTCGCAAACAGCCGTAATATGTACATGACAGCAGTTGATGACTCATAATGCTACACAATGAAACTATCAACTGACAAAACATGTTTTTTGTGTATTTTCTACCTGCCTTTGTATTATCTTTATTACTTGGGATGTGTTTGTATCTTGGAAAACAATACAATAAAAAGAATACACATTTTAGGTAGAATTTAGCTGACTTCTTCTGCCATAGAAGTCGAGACACACACCCACACCTGCAGCACAGGAGGTGGGAAACAAACAGTTTGCATCCTGTGCTGCAGGTGTGTGTGATTTTGGGCTGTTCCTTACACCTCCACTGTGATTTCCTAAACTAACAACGGCTTTTTGTTGTGAGTAGGCTACAGCAGCGTCTCACAACCCATTCTTGTATTTCATATACTGAACAAAAACAAACGCCACATGTACAGTGTTCGGTTTCATGAGCTGAAAGAAAAAATCTCAGAAATGTTCCATATACACAAAAAGTTTATTTCTCTCAGATTTTGTGGACAAATGTGTTTTCATCCCTGTTAGTGACTATTTCTCCTTTGCCAAGATTATCCATCCACCTCACAGGTGTGGCATATCAAGAAGCTGATTAAAAACATGATTATTACACAGGTGCACCTTGTGCTGGGGACAATAAAAGGCAAGTTCTGTCAAACAACACAATGCCACAAATGTCTCAAGTTTTGATGGAGTGTACAATTAGCATGCTGACTGCAGGAATGTCCACCAGAGCTTTTTTTCCAGAGAAAGGAATGGTAATTTCTCTGCCATAAGCTGCCTGCAATGTCGTTTAAGAGAATTTGGCAGTATGTCCAACCGACCAGACAACCACAGACCACGTGTAACCACACCAGCCCAGGACCTTCACATCCGACATCTTCATCTGCGGGATGTCTGAAGGTGTGTGTGGTGGGTGCTGAGGAGTATGTCTGTCTGTAATTAAGCCCTTTTGTGGGGAAAAACTCATTCTGATTGGTTTGAGCTTGGCTCCCCAGTGGGTTGGCCTGGCTGCCAAGTGGGTGGGCCTATATGCCCTTCCAGGACCACCCATGGCTGTGCCCTTACCCAGTCATGTGAAATCCATAGATTAGGGCCTAATGAATGTATTTCAATTGACTGAATATCTTATATGAACTGTAACTCAGTAAAATATTTGAAATTGTTGCATGTTGCAAATATATTTTTGTTCAGTATATATTTTGTATTAAACAGTACTAGATTGGTGATATGAGAGGACACTACTTTTGCATAGTAGTAAGATGTGTATTTCATTTAAGAAAAGGGAGTAAAGGTACAGTAGGTGGTTTCCTTTCTGTCTCCACCAACTGTTGTGTTCAGCTCCAGTATTTTCCTTTGCAGTGACACAGATAGTGCCTTTTCACCACATGTGTCAACAGCATGCACCCTGGCACACTACAGGCACATGTTCAGTTCCTTAGTGGTGAGTGATAGCGAACCAACATCATTGTCATTGGGCAAGACACAGAACAAATACTTTATACCACATTTCCTGTGTGATATGGCTGATTACACACTTGAATGTAGCAGCACTGACAGTGCACATCACATGTGCATAAAGGTAAGTCACCAACAATATATTTAATTAATCAGTTTAGATTTTACAGATCAATGTTCTTCCATGGAGATGTTAGCTTAAGTGTTATTTTTAATTCTTGGTCACAGCTGTATTTCTATAGTTGTTAAATCACTGACACTAGCTAGTTTTCCATCCGATTGGCGACAGATTTTCATGCGAATTCATGCGCATAAAAATCATATTTTTGCTTATTTAAAAATAAAAACGTTTTTTTTCTTCTTTTTTCCAAAAAACCATATTGACTTTTGCAAATAAAAACGCCGTGCGTCATGACGTGGTGCACATAAAAATGCCACTTGCGGTTAAATTCCCATGTACCGAATAAAAAATACAAGTTAAATGGCTTTCCATCACATTTTTAACTCTACTGGTGGGTTTCTCACACAATTGTTTGCCTTATATAGTGAGTGTGCCCACTCTGGTATAGGCACATGCGCTACAAAAACCTTTAAAACTGGAAACACATATCACCCTCACTAGCTTTAAGCACCAGCTGTCAGAGCAGCTCATAGACCACTGCACCTGTACATAGCCCATCTAAAAACAACTACCTCTTCCTCTACTATATTTATTTATTTTGATCCTTTGCACCCCAGTATTTCTACTTTGCACACTCATCTACTGTCAAATCTACCATTCCAGTGTTTTAATTGCTATATTGTATTTACTTCGCCACCATGGCCTATTTATTGCCTTTACCTCCCTTACCTCACCTCATTTGCTCACATTGTATATAGACTTATTTTTCTACAGTATTATTGACTGTATGTTTGTTTTACTCCATGTGTAACTCTGTGTTATATGTGTCGAACTGATTTGCTTTATCTTGGCCAGGTCGCAGTTGTAAATGAGAACATATTCTCAACATGCCTACCTGGTTAAATAAAGGTTATACAAATCAAAATAAAATATCCAACAGCGAGCAGGGCGCAGATAGCGCTGTTGTCTAGAGCGCATGTATAGCCTACATGGTAAGATTATTATGGACAAAAAAAAAATCAAGATTATTTTTATTTGTCAAACGGCAGAAAGGATCATGTTCAATGCACTTTAAAAAAATGCTGGATTATGGTGATATTGTCTATATGCAGGCCTCAGCATGTACCTTAAAAACTTGACACAGTGTATCATGTTGTTTTAAGATTTATTACAAACGCTAGATCATTCACGTCATCACGCACTGATTTATATCCGCCAAGAAGTCCGGCTGGTGGGAAAATGCGCGCATTTTCTTTATGCGGGTTTGAGAATACTAGTATGAAAATCTGTTGCCAATTGGATGGAAACCTAGCTATTGAAATCAGAGTGGAAAATCAGATTGAGGTTTCATCTCAATGACCGCATACATTGCCTGGGAGATTTTTTAAAATAACAATTCACGAGCTTCACAATGCTGCTTCACAGCTCTACACCTATTTCAAGCTATCTAAATAAAACAACGTTTTTTTTTTACATATGCACAGGGTGCAGCGTAAGTGGTGCAAATTCTTATCAGCAAGCTTCCTCGACAGTAAAAAAAGTGCTAAAAAGTAAAATACTACAGTACCAGTCAACTACTCGTTCAAGTTTTATTTCAATTGTATTTTTTTGTGCTATTTTCTACATTGTAGAATAATAGTGAAGACATCAAAAATATGAAATAGCACATATGGAATCATTTAGTAACCAAAAAGTGTTAAACAAATAAAAATAGATTTTATATTTTAGAAAAGTAGCCACCCTTTGCCTTGATGACAGATTTGCACACTGTTGGCATTCTCTCTCTAAACACGCATACACGTGTTTAGCAGATGTTTTTGCAGGTGTAGCGAAACACTGCACCCTGTGCATGTCACAACAATTTTTAAATTTTTTTAAAATTTAGATACTTGAACTCTGAAGCATTTATTTGGGCTGCAATCTGAGGTGCAGTTAACTCCAATAAACATATCCCCTTCCTTTCCTGTGGCGGTCCTCATGAGAGCCAGTTTCATCATAGCACTTGATGGTTTTTGCGACTGCACTTTAAAAAACTTTCAAAGTTCTTGAAATGTTCTGCATTGGCTGACCATGTCTTAAAGTAATGATGGACTTTTGTTTCTCTTTGCTTATTTGAGCTGTTCTTGCCATAATATGGACTTGGTCTTTTACCAAACAGATCTATCTTCTGAATACCATCCCTACCACAACTGATTGGCTCAAATGCATTAAGAAGGAAAGTAATTCCACAAATTAACATTTAACAAGGCACACCTGTTAATTTAAATGCATTCCAGGTGACTACTTCATGAAGCTGGTTGAGAGAATGCCAAGAGTGTGCAAAGCGTAGCTATTTTGAAGAATCGCAAATATAAAATATATTTTGATTTGTTTCTCACTTTTCTGGTTACTACATGATTACATATCTGTTATTTCATATTTATGATGTCTTCACTATTATTGTACAATGTAGAAAATAGTAAAAATAAAGAAAAACCCTTGAATGAGTAGGTGTGTCCAAACCTTTGACCGGTACTGTAGATCTGGTCTCTCCAACCCTGTTACTGGAGAGCTACCGTCCTGTTGGTTTTCTCTCCCACCAGGTTTCTGTAGAGCTACAGTCCTGTAGGTTTTTAGACCAACCCTGTTACTGGAGGTAACAGGAGGTAACCTACCGTCCTGTAGGTTTTCACTCCAACCCTGTTCCTGAAGAGCTACCGTCCTGTAGGTTTTCACTCCAACCCTAATCTAGCACACCTGAATATAATAATTAGCTAGTTGATAAACTAAATAAGTTTAGTTACAAATGGGGTTGGAGTGTAAACCCTTCGAGGGTTGGAGAGCCCCTGTACTTGATCAGGGTTTCCCAAACTTGTTCCTGGCCCCCTGGGTGCATATTTGTTTTTTGCCTAGCAATACACGGCTGATTCAAATAACCAATTAATCATCAAGCTTTGATTATTTGAATCAGCTGTGTAGTGCTAAAACTACACGGCCCCCTGGACCGAGTTTTGGAAACTCTGTACTAGAGAAATAGGTCAATAGCATGTAGAATACATGTAGAATACAAATAAAATGTCAATAGGAAAAAGTAACTAACTTCACCTCAAGCTGTTTTGACAGTACATTTCCTGTTCCAATTTGTATTTCCACATACACAGATGTGAAATAGGCATGATGGAAAGACCCATGTGTGCATTACAATAACTTCACCCCTTAAAGGAACATCAGGGGCTTTCTCCAGTTGTAGTCACAGTGTGAATAGTGGAACTAGTATAGTGTGAGGGGAAAACATTGTTCGTCTTTCACATGGATGAATTGGCATCACACTGTTTCTGCATTCAACAACACTACTCTCTTGTTGCCTAACCAATATCTTTCACTTCCTCTAACATAGTGTGGTTTTGGTGTATTCAAATGAAATATATAACACTCTCCTTTCTTCCCTTATCATTCCCAGTGATGCTTGTACACCAACCTAAGTGACAGGAGTGGTCACCCTGGTCAACTCCCCCTGTTGATGTGGTCAAGTTACTGTTGTGGTCAGTCACGATGAACATCTCAGTAGAGGTGGCCAGAGGGGTCAACAATGCCACCCTGGAGATGCTGGTCAGTCCTGTGATGACCGTGGCTGTGCCTGTTATTTACCTGTCTGTGTTCGTGTGCAGTACCCCCTGCAACCTGCTGTCTCTGGTAGCGCTGCTGAACGTCCATTACAAACGCCACACTCCCACGTCTGTGTTTGCCATCAACCTGTCGCTGGCAGACCTGCTCTACAGCGCCTTCCTGCCCCTACAGGTGAGTCACTGCCACTACAGGTAACACACAGCGCAGTCATGCTGTAAGTGCCAAGTACAGGGTTGTCTCTGACACTCTGGCACCGGTTACAACTAATCTGCACTGTTATTGCTGTCACATGTCACAAAGTTTCCAAATAAACTTTTCCGTTCTAGTTGGACATAGCTAATATTTGATGACCACTAAGCCCTAATCTCTAATCACTAATCTCTCTCTCTCTCTCTCTCTCTCTCTCTCTCTCTCTCTCTCTCTCTCTCTCTCTCTCTCTCTCTCTCTCTCTCTCTCTCTCTCTCTCTCTCTCTCTCTCAGGTGTTGTACCACCTGTGGGGTAATGACTGGCCGTGGGGCGCTGCCCTCTGTGGCCTCACCACCACAGCCCTCAACTGCAACATGCATTGCTCCGTCCTCACCACCTGTGCCATTGCGCTCGAGCGCTACTGCGGTGTCGTACGCCCGCTACGCACCAAACACTGGCGCACCGCCCGGAGAGCCACCATCACCTGCGTCCTCATCTGGGCATTTGTTCTGATTACTCAGACACCCTTGATCCTCCGTGACCTCACCCTCCGGGTCGTCGAGCTAAACATCACGACCTGCTTCGACGTGCTTCCACGTAAACTGTTCATTCACCAATCAGTAGCCTATCTCTACTTCCTAGTTGTTCTGCTGATGTTCTACGTGTTACCTTTAGTCGTCCTGGTCAGCTGTTACGTTGCCGTGGCCAGAGGCCTGCACAGGTCGTTGCCGACGGCAGCTGAAGGCAGTGATGGTAAGATGGAAGTGTTGTCAAGGCGACGGGCTCAGACCACAGTCGCCTTGGCAACCCTGTGCTTTGTGGTGTGTTACCTACCAACCATCACCCTTCATGGCCTGCACGTAGTCTTCCACACCCAGGGCAAGAGCCTGTACAGATACTATAAACTAGCGCTGAGCATCAACAGCCTCAACTGCTGCTTTGACCCGTTTGTGTACTACTTTGCGTCGAGGGAGTTTCGTCTGGCTCTGAGGAGGCTGCTGGGGCGGTGTGTCCCACTGGGAGAGGGGGAGGAGCTTGGGACCTCTGAGCTGGTGTCCATGACTGGGGAGCCTAGGGAATCTAAGGACCACTACTTGGCCGTAGTTGATCACTAGATAGTCATGCTGGAATGGACTCAGTATGCAGATGCCATAGCAAAAGACCCAAACTCTATTTTGTTATTTTATGGACAGACCCTGTGTGGTCTTCATTATAAAGCAGTTTATGCAATTGTTGTCGATGCTAATTTTTATAGTTATTCTGCCTTCATTCCGTTGACATTTATTATTGAATAAATCTTAGACATGCATCATCTTGGTATCAAGTGAGTTTATTACTTAGGCATTGATAAGTGCACAAAAAGGCAGACTAATCACACTACTGTAATATACTGACGTAATCAACACAAGAAATGCCCGTTTCAAAAGCCTGAATGCCAGTTAATGTTAAATGAATACGGACAGTAGAAATACACTACATTACAATGAAATAAATACAAGGAAATACATTCAGTGAAGGCCACTTTGAAAAGGATGGGCCAGTGGGGTCTGTTTTGTCTCTGAGAAATATTATTACATACTATACTTTATACAATTCTCCAATGGTTGAAACATCTTGTTTTTCATAACCTTCATCAGTGGCACAACAACAACAACAACAACATGTTCAGCCTTCAATCATTTGAAGCTTCTTAAATCATCGCTGCATTCGTCAGGTGTATAACTTGCGCTGCTACATTTAGAAGGTACAAGGTGCTACGTTTTTACACCCCGGATCACAATAATGTAACACACCTCCGAAGTAAAGCACATACACTAAAGCTTGGGTTTATGAATAGTGATGATGGCTCAAAACAGCACATCTTTCTTCTGCACTCTGAGAAGCATTCTCATTCTCTCGGAACATCTCTCTTCACTCTGAGAAGCATTCTCATTCTCTCAGAACATCTCTCTTCACTCTGAGAAGCATTCTCATTCTCTCAGAACATCTCTCTTCACTCTGAGAAGCATTCTCATTCTCTCAGAACATCTCTCTTCACTCTGAGAAGCATTCTCATTCTCTCGGAACATCTCTCTTCACTCTGAGAAGCATTCTCATTCTCTCGGAACATCTCTCTTCACTCTGAGAAGCATTCTCATTCTCTCAAAACATCTCTCTTCACTCTGAGAAGCATTCTCATTCTCTCAAACATCTCTCTTCACTCTGAGAAGCATTCTCATTCCTCGAACATCTCTCTTCACTCTGAGAAGCATTCTCATTCTCTCAGAACATCTCTCTTCACTCTGAGAAGCATTCTCATTCTCTCAGAACTCTCTTCACTCTGAGAAGCATTCTCATTCTCTCAGAACATCTGAACATCTCTCTTCACTCTGAGAAGCATTCTCATTCTCTCAGAACATCTCTCTTCACTCTGAGAAGCATTCTCATTCTCTCAGAACATCTCTCTTCACTCTGAGAAGCATTCTCATTCTCTCAGAACATCTCTCTTCACTCTGAGAAGCATTCTCATTCTCTCAGAACATCTCTCTTCACTCTGAGAAGCATTCTCATTCTCTCAGAACATTTTTTACTCTGAGAAGCATTCTCATTCTCTCGGAACATTTTTCGCCGCAGTTGCTGAGAAAGGATAGGACGATGTATGCATACATACATAAAAATACACGATCACACATACTAGATCATATGCTTGAGTATGTACATACTAAATAAAGCTATTCATGTACATGATTTATCCTCATACACACTGAAGTACTGGTGTGTGTGATGTCACACCACGAGGAAGACTAAATATGGGCAAAATATGAATGTTGTTTCAAATTTAGCAGCAGGACGACTGATATCGCTGGTCACATCATTTTCAGGAGGAGATTGTGTGCTTCACCAAATTTATCAGTCCATCACAGCAATATAGTTTGTGTTCATTTGAAATAACACCTCACTTTTTACAAAAAAAACAAAAAACATTTGAGTGCTTTCATTTATTTGAGTGTTTTATGTTATCTTACTACGTTCTCATTGCAGTGGCTTCTAACCAATCGAATTATATTACGTGTATCGTTCCCAATTGTGCTCCAATGCATCACGAACAGGCAAATGAAAGTGTTCTGTGCTTTTTAGACTGAACAATGAAAGCTTAAACTGACCACCTCCCAATACTCCATCTGTATGTAAGGACAGCGATGTGTTGTGTAAAGATCTGCTCGTGGAACAGGAATCATTGAACATCAACAGTAACTATTTGAAGAAGAATACCTTAAAGTAACACATGACTGGATTAGTATCCCTCAGACTTAATGTCCCTAAGAAGAGACATCCTTTCCATTGTCTTCACACTACAAGTCAAATACACACACTTTCCTCTTTTCATACACAACATTTTACTTTATACCTTTCATGCATTCTCAAAGAAATATGGTATTTCCCCCTTAATAGAGGTGTAAAGATGACCTCTAAAAGGGACAGCTGTGAATCAGTGTCTAGTTTATAAACAGAGCGATAGACAGATGGCTGGGTACAGCCAGTCTTAAACACTGTGAGCAGAGCAGGCAATGGTGTTAATATCGATTTCCTGTAAAGGCAGGCAATCACGGTTGGTAAGTGTCAGTGTTCTGTACAGGAGGACTGTATCACTGTCCGTCTCTGCTGCCAGATCTCATCGGCTCAGCCCAATACAGCCCTCTATCCTCTCTAATTACCCTTCATTATCTCTCTATACAGTATCTCTAACTCCTCATCGCAGGCCGTGTAAAGAACACATCTTCTTTGACGCAGATGCCAGGAATGAGACGATCTGAAGCCATACTACTGCTGTGTCCACTAGCATCTATCTAACTATTCCTTTTAGAAGGACTGGAGCATACACATCCTTCAAACCACAGAAAACGCTTTAACATCGCCATACGTTGTCTCAGCCGTCCGTCAACATACGACCCCTATAGGAAAACAATCAACAATAAACTCAATCCCTTCTTGACAGATTCAACATTTCTGTAACCATCACAGCCAATTCAGGAAAAAGCACTGACCATGCAACCGGACATGACACATGCCCATGAACTACTGAATACCAATAATGTCAATACACTTCCAGAATTGACTGGTATTGAAATAAGTCCCATCCCAGTCCATCTCTGGTGAGCAGTGCCTTAGCTCCGTTTGACCAGAGGCCTCTCTTCTCTGACATGGTGCCTGGCGCTTCTCTTCTCAGCCCTCCCCTTCTCCCTCACCTTCCTCAGCCTGCGTGGGGGCGGTGTCCCCCTCGACTCACTGTCCTCCTGTGCACTCGACGTGTCCATTCCGTCCCTCTCCTCAGGGATATTGGGAATGGCCCCGCTGCTCCCGTCCAGAATGTTCCTCAGGTAGGGGTCTTCAGGGGTGCAGGTGGCAGTGGTGCCGCTCTCACTGCTGCTCAGGTCCTGCTCCTCGCTGTAGCGCCCTCTGCTGTGGTGGGGGAACGAGCCTCGGATGGAAGGCCTCTCTCGCTCCGCCTCCCTCACACTCTGCTGGGGCTCATTCATGTCCACGCCAGAGTCCAGACTGGTGTCGTTGCTGCTGGGGGCCGTGGGTGGCGTCCCTGGAGCTCTATGATGGAGTGGCGGACCGAGGCGGCTGGTTTCCCATCCAGGGAGACGAACCAGGCCCTGGGGTGAGGCGACGAGGCCTTGCCTCGGGTCAGCTCCAGGAGTGTACGCTCTGATATCCCCTGGAGTTCACTGGGGCCCCCCATCCCACTGCTGAAGGCCCTCATTCCAGCCGCCTCGTTCAGAGTACCGGGGACGGAAACGGAGGACTCCGGGAGGCTGCTGTAACGGCCCCACGCCCCAGGATTAGAGGCTGGGCCTTGGGGAGTGGTCTCCAGGGCCTGGGGCTGGTCCTGGCCGCCCTGCTGGGGGTTGGCTCCCTGGGCATGGTGGGGGTTCTTAGGGAGGGTCTGGGTGTAGCTGTCATGACCACCCTGCTCAGAGTGGGAGTGGGTGTCATAGGCTCCTCCGTTACGGGGGAAGGTGGCCGACTTGCAGCCTGATCCTTGCTGCTCCCCACCCTGGCAGCTGAAGCGCTCCGCGGCCTGGAGGATGGCCACAGGCTGGTTGTAAAGGTGGAGCAGCTGAGCACCTCCACCCAGGTGGGCTCTGTTCTGCTCCTCGCTGGACCTTTCCCTCAGCCTGGCCACCTCCTCACTGTTGATGTAGTGGTGTGATGCCTGGGGTCCCTTGGCGCCGCTCCCCACATTTTCATACAGGAGGGCGGAGCCACGCCCGGGGTCTTCCACATAGATGTTGTAGTTGGCTTTGTTGTGCCTGGGGGTGGAGCGGTCACACTGGACGCTGCGCGAGGCCAGGCCGTGGGCTCTGTCTCCGGGGTGGAAGGACATCATGGCATGGCCCTCCTCCATGTGGGTGGAGGTGGTCTGGTCCTTCTTCAGAGCGGACCGCTTCGAGAACCGTGCTCTCCTCCTCGGCCCACGAGAGGAACCTGAACCTCTGCAGATGACAGTCAACACAGCAGGTTGATTGAGAAGCAGAGAAGGTAGTCAATACACAGTGGGTCTTTTGGGGGATCTTTGTTATGTGTACGTTTAACTTCATATAATCAGCATTTGTGTCAATAATTTGTAGAACAATCCTGGCCATTCAAATGTTTTAAATTGTATAACTTACTGTAAACATTTTGTACAACCCCCTTCGCCCCACACACCCCCATCTGTGATATTTCCAGCTGCAGTTGACACACAATCAGTAACGTTAGTTAATTAGGTTGGTCTCTTACCCACATTGACACAGCAGCACAGCCAGAAACCCCAAGACTATAACCAGAGTCCCACCCAGTATTCCTACGAGCAGGTAGGTGTGGTAGGAGAGGAATTCCATTGAGCTGGCATGGCCCATATAACCTAGACAGGTACAGACAGAGATGAGTTGATTATATTAGGTTGATGGTGGTCAATATGTTCTCCAGGATAGTAAGACATGTTTGAAGACAATACTGAGAGTGAGACTCCATCATTTAGTTCATTTGTAACATTCAATTCACGAAAACTTCATTTTGGACCGTTATAATCGTTATACCGTTGGAGGAGGGTAGGGGTGCAGCGATCCAGTAACCCAGGTGAGAAGCAATGTAGGTCCAGACCAGATGATCTCCAACCATCTTCACTATCCCCAGACCTTGGTTCTCCCAAGCACCTGGAAGACAAAACATTGTGAGGAAAATGAATGAAGTAAAACTTGGAAGACACAGGCAGATACTTCCAGTTCCACAAAGTAAGTGAACACAGGAAGTATTTTGTAAACAAAGCCTTTGAACAAGTTACTAAGGTAGTTCCAGTCCTAATAGCTATATTCATAAAGAACAGGAAGGCCTGGACACTGTTTATGCTCCCAATTCTCACCTCTTTATTGACAACGTTTCGATCCAAACCGGATCTTCATCTTAGTTTTGACCAGACGAAGAGCCAGTTTGGATCGAAACATTGTCAATAAAGAGATGAATTGGGAGCATAAACAGTGTGCTGGCTTTCCTGTTCTTTACAAGTATTCTTTATTAACCCAGCGCCTGCTGTATGTTTTTAAGGACGTGCGTATGACCACAATCTTCTCTAGTAGCTATATGCCCCACCTGTCTTGGTGTTGAAGTCCCAGGCAGGGAGGGTGTCCGAGGGCCTCAGGTTGGTGGTGTGTGCCAGGGGCAGGGAGATCTGGATGGGGCCTTTCACCTGGACCTCCTGACCACCAGAGTACAGCAGAGTGCTGACCGCTGCCATCGCCCGCAACTCAACACTCCTGAACACTGAACACACATACAACAGTGGAGGCTGCTGAGGGGAGGACGGCTCATAATAATGGCTGGAAGGGAGCAAATGGAATGGCATCAACCACCTGGGAACCATGGAAACCATGGAAACCATGTGTTTGATGTATTTGATACCATTCCACTAATTCCGCTCCAGCCATTACCACGAGCCCGTCCTCCCCAATTAAGATGCCACCAACCTCCTGTGACATACAAACACACGGGAGAGAATTACAACATGTCCAACGTTTTAAAATATGCAGGCTCTAAAAACACTACATCGTTAAAGAGGAATAGTTTTCAGCAAATGAACAGGGCTACTTCAGCTCAGAATCTTGAAGTATTCCTCAATCTTGGAAGTGTTCAATGCTTACTTTCATGTATCAATACCACCTCACATTACCATTAGTTGGTGCACTGCACTTCATGTATTCGATTTGCTGAGCCCACCTGACTTGTTGTGAATGATGCCTGGGGTGCAGTTGACACAGTCCTTGCCTAGGTGGCGCTGTGGCACGGTCAGGTAGGCCATCACTGTGGAGGTGTTACTGCCGTCAGAGAGCATCAGGTGACTCTTGGGGAACTGAACGCTGGGCTGGTAGGAGATGTCTGTGGAAATAAGAACAAAGCTCTACCAAAGCACTTCTGCCACAGTAGACTAAAATTGTACAAAGAGTAAGATGTTGCATCACATTTAGGGTTATGTTGAAGTGACAGTTTCCAGATGTGTGCACATACCAGGTAACTTCCCAGTGATGAGCACGGAGTCGTCAAACAGCCAGATGTTGCCTTGGTTTTGAGGGAGCAGCGATAAGGTCACTGAGGAGAATACTGTATACACATGAGATCAGGTCAGGTGACATTCCAGTCAGGAAATCACTAGACACTATTGAGATGTACTTTCAAAAGGGTCTCTTTGTAGTGTCATGTTCCTGTACTTCTACAAAGACACCAGTAGATGGAAACATTGAAAAGGGCTTTTTATGGTCCTGCGTGTAAGACTAGAGAGAAGGGAAGTGGCTTTTGATGACGCTGAGCATAGCTTGTACCACCAGTCACCTCTCTCTCAGTTCTTTCTTTGCCCCTCTCTCTTTATCTTGCTCTGTTCTCTCTCTCTTTATCTTGCTCTGTTCTCTCTCTCTTTATCTTTCTCTGTTCTCTCTCTTTCTTTCTCTCCTTTGCTCTGCCTTATTCGAGAGAGAGAGAGAGAGAGAGAGAGAGAGAGAGAGAGAGAGAGAGAGAGAGAGAGAGAGAGAGAGAGAGAGAGAGAGAGAGAGAGAGAGAGAGAGAGGAGAGCAGCCCTAAGAGCAGCAGTCTCCTCTTACTAAATACAGCATGTCTAAATGGTGGTCAGAGTCCCCTTAACATCTTATTCAATACAGCTGCAATTAGCTGACACTAGATATGACATGGTATTATGGTGTTACATTTCAGTACAAAACGCTTGCCTCAGACTCGCTGGCTACACGTTCTATACATAGTGAGTGCATCCTGCTTCTGAGAGTAAGAAATCAATACAATTAATGCAGTGTACGGCATTAAATTGTGCTTTGCTCCAATGCAAAAACAAAAACAAACACTGATGCTAATGTGCTATGTGACACAGTAGGCGAACATCTTATTTTGCTCATTGTATCAAATCAATGCTTTAAAGGAAAGGAAACAAACAGCTATATAATTTAGTAGTTTGGGTGAACTATCCCAGTTTAAACTCTAGAATTTAGCCACACCCGACACCCATAGGTCAGCTGGTTGGGTGCTTCTCAGGGGCTCCTCCAGGTGGGGCCAGACTGTCACAGTGCTACTCACTAGGTCTCTTGGTGGTCCTCCAGGGCAACGGGGTGAGGACGTATCCCTCCATGCTAGCTACAATGGTGAGGCTGAGTCCCAGGCTGTAGGGGACCCTGAGCAGCACCTCTCCCTTCTCCCCAGTCAGGGCCTGGCTACTCAGGGTGTGGTTGACAAACACCCCCACCTGGGCCCCGCCCAGGCGCCGCCGGGTCACCTGATCCTTCACCAGGACCCTTAGGGCAAAGGGCGGCTCTGGGGAGAACAGGAAACAGGAAGTGAAACACAGGAAGTGAGGCAGTTTGTGTATTGCAATGACAAAGTAATATTAAACCTTTGTTTGTATGGCTGATTTTCTACACTAGAATTGCAGAACACTAATGTATGTTCATAGAATGTACCAGTGCAGAACACTAATGTATGTTCATAGAATGTACCAGTGCAGAACACTAATGTATGTTCATAGAATGTACCAGTGCAGAACACTAATGTATGTTCATAGAATGTACCAGTGCAGAACACTAATGTATGTTCATAGAATGTACCAGTGCAGAACACTAATGTATGTTCATAGAATGTACCAGTGCAGAACACTAATGTATGTTCATAGAATGTACCAGTGCAGAACACAACCTTTGTGGTGGAACAAATCATTTACAAAGCCACATACAAAGAGACAAGACTACACTAAAAGACAAAGGAGGTGTATTTAAAGGCGTTTTCTAAGGTTTATCTGAAGGTGTATGCCGGTGTGTGGCTTTGTGAATGCAGGGATCCCATTTAAACAGTCTCTCCTCAGATTCAGTGGCAGCTCTATGAATTATCTCAGGAACCTTAACTGCACATGAAAATGTGATGAGAGCTGAATCTGTGAGAGGTAATGAAAAATAGATCAAAGTGCTGTAGCATCTTTGAGTGGCCTTGTGCGTTGCCAGACGACATTCCCTTCCCTACAACACATGCACGAACACACACACACACACACACGCACGCACGCACGCACGCACACACGCACGAACACACACACACACACAACAAACACACACTTCATATGCACAGCACACACCCCTGCCCCACCAACACACACACCGTTGCTATTGGCCAGATCCTATTTAGTATACAAGGCTGCCCCGACAAATCAGCAACAATGATCAAATGTAGCCTGTTTATAGACTACAATCTGATTACTAATCTAATCTGATCATAGCTACTCATGATAATAACTCTAACTAATATGATGAGGCTTAGTCAATGAAATAAAGGACTTCTGAAGCAAGGCAATGGTGAAAAAGATATGGTGTGAGAGTGCTGTACTAAAGGATTAAAACCCTGATCATTACAGGCACAGTTTCACACTGGCCATACTGATAATCCCCTAATCTCGAAAACCTTCAAATGAAATCATAACACTAAATCCGATTAGTTGCCAGGGGAATCTGTCGAGGGGACAGACTTAGATTGCAGTGAAAGTCATACATCTTAGTAAGATACTTTATATTGAATGCGTAGGATACTCTACAATACGCGAAGACAAAGTTGGTAAAACCGGTGTGCATAGGTTTACTGATAACCGTTCAATCATTGTGTACATTGTTTTAAAACATCATTGTATTTCTGCGAGGCTTTCGTATGCATTATTGTTGTAGCCTATGTTGAGTGAGATAAATACACAAATATCATATAGGTTAATACCATCATCCTATATCGTCCTATATGATATTATAAATGAGAAATTATTATCAGTTCCGTTATCATGCCCAATGTTTTATTCTCTCCACACTGAACATTTCCTCCCCACCATTTTAACATGCTGGACAGGCCCTCAAACCCGCAGCCCAACCCAAATATACCGCAAACATCTCCTGTACCTGGTGTTAGGGCAGACGGAGTCTGAACCTGAGAAAGGGCCGTCTGGCCGGGGATGGATCCGTCTGGGACAGTGGCGATGGCATTGTCCTCGGCGGCCAGCAGCGTGATTAGGCCGCCGAGGACACCACCCTCCGGCGCCGCCCTCACGACACCATCCCCGCAGGAGATCAAAACCAGCGAGAAAAGCAGGTACAAGCGGTCCGCAGGCATGGCGAGAGGGAGCCGCGAACCAAAGACATAACTGCGCGAAATGAGACAGAGAAGGAGGAATGGAGGCCTAGTCTCGCCGCTTTCTTTGTCATGGAAACCTCATGGTGGAACGGAGGCAGGTAGTCTAAGTATGCACAGAAAGCAGGCAGGCTAGGCTGGTGGTGTTGACGCGCTGGTGCTGATGCTGTGTTTTCGGGGCGTACAACAACAGAGACGGGAGATGGTGCTGTTACATCATAGATAAAACTCTACAATGCCCTCTGTCGGAAATATATTTTTGTACATAAACAAAAATATAGTAGCCTACACATGTTATACATTGATGCCAATTAAAGCCACACTCTGTCAGATGTGCACAATGTAATTGTGCCCAACGAGCGGAACAATTTAAATAGAGCAAATACATCCCATGACATTTTCACAAGCAAATAGCAGAATATGTATATGTAATGTCGCTATTGCTCATGGAATGACATTCCATGACTGCAACATTACTTTAAAACAATATTATTTGAAGATATAGCCTAACCTACATTGTATACAAAGTTATTTTATGAGGAAAAACAGATCCCTAAACAATAGAGTAGGGGCTCCCGCCCTGGTTCAATTCCAGGCTGTATCACTACCGGCCGTGATTGGGAGTCCCATAGAGCTGCGCACAATTGGCCTAGTGTTGTCAGGGTTTGGCCGGTGTAGGCCATCATTGTAAATAAGCATTTGTTCTTAACTGACTTGCCTAGTTAAATAAAAATAACAAAAATAGCCTAGGTCTTTCAATTTCACCCTCTCCTCATATAAGGAAACCAGTTAAGACTAAAGGAGTCTATTCTAATATTCTGTGTTTTGCTTTGTTTTTGTTGTCATTTAGCAGACCATCTTATCCAGAACGAATTACAGGAGCAATTAGGTTTAAGTGCCTTGCTCAAGGGCACATCAATAGATTTCTCCCCTAGTCGGCTCAGGGGTTCGAATCAGCGACTTTTCAGTTATTGTCCCAGCACTCTGAACTGCTAGGCCACCTTCCATCTTAAGGAGACTAGAGGGAAGACTGGATGAACATCCACAAAATCCCAGTCTCTTCTCCTTTTAGAATCTCTCCCAGTGTGCTGCCTTCCTTCTCTGATTGAGGGATTGTGTCCCAAATGGCGCCCTGTTCCCTATATAGTGCACTACTTTTGACCAGGGCACATAGGGTCCCATATGTAGTGCACTATATAGGGAATAGGGTGCCAACAGTGTGCCATTTGCGACAGAAACAGGCAGTGTCATGTCCGTCCACAACAGTAGCCTAATCAGTGAAGAGGATGGCAGTTAAACAACTATTATGGGTTAATGAATAGCTTCTCCAAATGGCTCAGTGACTCATGTTTTTGATGTCCCTCTCTCCCAGTTGCAAATGGCTTTGAATGGGACATATTAAATTCAATACATTTCTTGCAGATATGGAAGATAGGGGGGATATTTGTATTTTCTAAACAATGCATAGCATAGCATAGCATAGCACTCTGTCATTATTTTGGAAACACAGTCCTGTTTGATAAATAGCATCAAGGTGGTTCTGCTGATGCTGATATTGTTGTTGTTGGGGACATTGGACCTTTTTTAGCCCATTCAGCAGTGAGGACCATGATATTTATGGGCTATAACTTGGACTATAAATGTTATGCTACTATAAAACAAAAATGATTTGCTCATACAGTTCAGGTCCTTTAGACTAAATGACAGTGTTAAAGGAACTTACATCAGTTCATAAAGGGTTTCCAGTACAACATGCTGCAACATTGTGCAGGTCTATAGTGTGTGTATGGTCCATGATGTACGACCATGACACTCTCAAAAGAAAGCCAGGACTGTCACCAACCACAGCAATATTCTCCCCTTGTCCCCCCTCCCCCACCCACAATCTCCCTCCCTTAACTCCTAACCACGCCTTTATCCCCATTGAACAAATCCCAGCTGCCTCTGCCTCACCTCCCCTCTATATCTGTCTGATGAATGGCTTTCCCCTCCACTGGCTTTAATGGGTTGCTGTGGGCCTGCTGCAGTCCAGACTGGGCCCAGGCTCTGAGGCTCTGAGGCCAACGCTACGTCCTCTTATCTGTGCTGCGGAGAATCTAAATGGCTGTTAAGATGATGGATACAGACACAACTTGAATATTAAAGAAAAAGCACCCCACATGACCCATTATTACCTTTAGGCTATAGTGTTACAGATGGAAGTTGTCTGTCATGAATCATCTTAAAGTCATGCTGGTCACCACCATGTTTGGTTTTACCATTGGGTGTATCATACTGCATTTGAGGTTGGTTAAAATAATACGATTTTGTATGTGTGTGTATGTGTGTGTGTCCTAGAGGTGCCAGTTCTTAATATAACACAGTGGTATCTTGTTATTTCCTCTATTGGAAAGCTAGAGGCAAAGTCATTACAGACTGTGTATTGGATGATAAATAAAGGGTTGATCAATACGGATGTCACCACAGTGCTGAATAACTGACAACCCAGTCTCACCACAGTGCTGAATAACTGACAACCCAGTCTCACCACAGTGCTGAATAACTGACAACCCAGTCTCACAGCCATGCTGAATAACTGACACCCAAGTCTCACCACAGTGCTGAATAACTGACAACCCAGTCTCACCACAGTGCTGAATAACTGACAACCCAGTCTCACAGCAGTGCTGAATAACTGACAACCCAGTCTCACCACAGTGCTGAATAACTGACAACCCAGTCTTACCACAGTGCTGAATAACTGACAACCCAGTCTCACCACAGTGCTGAATAACTGACAACCCAGTCTCACCAAAGTGCTGAATAACTGACAACCCAGTCTCACCACAGTGCTGAATAACTGACAACCCAGTCTCACCACAGTGCTGAATAACTGACAACCCAGTCTCACCACAGTGCTGAATAACTGACAACCCAGTCTCACCACAGTGCAGAATAACTGACAACCCAGTCTCACAGCCGTGCTGAATAACTGACAACCCAGTCTCACAGCCGTGCTGATTAACTGACAACCCAGTCTCACCACAGTGCTGAATAACTGACAACCCAGTCTCACAGCAGGAGGGGAACTAAAAAGTCAGTTGTCATCTTTCAGATTGGAGCCGACGCAAATCCCATTTGACATTTTAGATGTTGATTATTCCTATCTGTTGATGTGCGTTAATGTGCGTTGAAGTGAGTCATGCTGGGGGATGGAATGGTAATGAACGCTGTCTTATCGACGTATTAATGGATTGAATACGACATGAGTTGATTGGTGGTTCTAGAAAACTGAAATGTACATTTTAGATTCATCCATCTGTCAAACTTTGGCAGACTTTTCAAATAAGTGTTTGAGTGAACACCTAACCGTTCACAAAACTTGTTATTATCAGAAGTTTATAGAACAAATTTGTTAAATAGACAAATAAAAAGAGCTGGAAAGACAGAGGGATTAGGCTGTTTCGGTCTC